>NW_021941587.1:165895-283395 GCF_902148855.1 Sphaeramia orbicularis | reverse complement strand
TATCACTGCCGATAAATGTGGGATATTAAACTAATTTTAGGTAACATCACATATCTCCTGTCATGGAATGAACACATCATGCCTAATTTTATTGTGATGCCCCATTGGATGCATTCTCAAATGCAACAAGGCTTTTAAATGTAAACTCTATCTGTGCACAGAACACATACTTCAGCTGAACTCTTTCCCTCCAGAACATTTTCCACTGAGTTGGTAGCCAGCGCCAGCCTGTTTGGTCATTTTCACTAATCTTTGGAGGCTGACTGAAAATGTTGTGTTAGGAGTATGTGAACACTGAATACATCAAAAGAAAGAACAGAACTTCAACTTTTAAACACAAGAAACAATTTTATTCTATCTTCATTCGTTTGTGAGATATGAACATTTGAATATTGGTCATTTTCAGGAAAAAACTGAATTTTGAGCAAAAAACTGAGAAAACTGCATTTTTTTCCAAAGATATTGATTTTCAAGATAAAATTGATTTCCTATTTATATTTTTGACTCTTTCTCATTTACCAACAGTAACACTGTATTCCAAATCACAAAATAAAATAATAATAACAACAATAATAATAACAAACAGCTCTAAGATATCCCATCATTCCACAAAATATTAGAGGAATCCACACCAAACTTTAGACCAAACATCTTCTAAAGCACCAGGTTCCTTCTAAACTTATCACATTTACATACAGCAGTTATAAGTCTAACACATAGTAGTTTAGTTTTTGGATATAAACACTTCAATATTCCTCATTTTCAAGAAAAAAAGAAACAAATTCACTAAATGCTGTAGATTTCTGGCCTTTCCTTGGCTGCACCAGGTCCTCCTGTTGGACCAGGTCCTCCTGTTGGACCAGCTGCTGTGTTTGATCTGTAAATAATTCTATGGATATCTAGTTATTTATCTATGTATGAATATATGTATGTATTTCTTTCCCACTCCAGCCAAATCCCACAGTGTCTTCCCTGTGTCCTGCTGACATTCTACAGCTGAATCTGTTCTGTGTCCTCAGTCTGAATCTGAACTCACTCTAACAGATGAACACTAGCTGTCCTTTGTCTGTCCCATGTCTGTGTGTCTGTCTTCTCCTTGAATGTCCTCTGTAAATATCTCTTTTCTCTTCCTTCTGTCTGTCATTGTCTCCATGTCGCTCCATGTCCTTCCTCTTCCACATCTTCATGTCGGACCTGAGCCGCTCTGTTTTCCCGTGTTCCGTGTCCGTCTCCCTCACCTTCTGTTTCTCCGTTCCTGTCTCTAAATAGTTCTTCTGTAGCTCCATCATATATTGAATTATCAGACTCTGTCTCCATAATCACCTTTAAGGCTTTTGAACCTGTGTGCGGTTCCTGCACAGTCTGCATTTCTTCATTCAGTGACTGACGCTGGATTCGTTGCCATGGGATACGGAGACTCCAGTGCGAAAACGTTAAACCCGGTCCGTCATTTTTCTGAAAAAGCTGCTTAATTGTTTGTTTTTGGACTAAGGAAAGTAATTCACACGATCCGCAACAGCTTCAACTACAGTATAACAGTGAAAACACGGAGTGACGGAAAATCTCGTCATTGCGAAGAAAGAGTTAAGTTGTGGAAAAAATGCCGTATTTACCTCCACCAAGGAGGTTATGTTTTTGCCAGGGTTTGTTTGTTTGTCAGTCCGTTAGTGTGCAACATAACTCAAAAAGTTATGGACAGATTTTGATGAAATTTTCAGGGTTTGTTGGAAATGGGATAAGGAAGAAATGATTAAATTTTGGTGGTGATCTGGGGTGGGGGGGCCCACGGGGGGGGGCACTGATCAGCCTTGGCGGAGGTCTGTGCTCTCCGAGTGCTTCTAGTTATTTCTTTTCTCTCCCTCCCTCCATGAGTCTATTACAGTGTGGCAACTCTACTGTACAATTTTGAAAACTGCACATTTCTTTCAGCTACAAACAATGCTTCATTTACGCGTCGGTAAATGCCGGTGAAATCAAGGCATTATTTTATCGGTTTTAATGATAGGCAAAAAAAAACTGATACGGATATTCACCGATATTACATTTTTATGCCAATATCGGGCCGATAATATCAGTGGGCCGATATTATCGGACATCCTAGATATTTGGACTAGAAATGAGAAAAATACATGTGGTCAGATTTAGATTTTTGCAGGGTATTAACACACAAAAACTAATACACATTACATCTTTATTTCCACTTCTATAGAAACTGAACATCTAAATAAACTGATCACATATTCTATGTGATGCCATTTCACACCATTTTATTAAATATGAAAACAAATTCTTTCTTGTTCTTAAAAGAACATTTAATTAACAAACAAAATACAACAAACACCAAAACAGTGGATGAGTATCCAGAGGACAATGAAAAATATGACAAAGGGGAGTTCAACAAAGTTCACATTTAGCAACAAGCAACATTATGAATCCACAGCACGTCACAGATCTCAGTCCCATTGAACATCTGTGGGATATTCTTGGTAGATCTGTGTATGCTCGGCATCCAGCACCTGGACACCAGCAGATGTTCATCCAGGCCCTTCAGGAAGAGTGGGACAACATCCTCCAGATAGGATCAGGAGGTGATTCCAGAGTGTGAGCAGAAGGTGCACAGCCTGTGTTAGGGCTCAGGAGGACACACCCAGGACTGAGGACATTGATCTGGACCACTTGGTCAATCTTGGACTTGCTGTGGATGAATAATGTTGCTTGTTGCTAAATGTGAACTTTGTAATTGGTGGTTATTCGTTTTCATGTGCCCTTTTGGAAGTTTGAGCCCCTGCCACTTTATAGCTCTCTGCACGGCCCTGTTCAGGTTCCACATTCAGACCAATTCAGTCCCATAATAGCCTATAAACACTCACAGCTCCAATTTTTCTCTTTGTAAGTGTGAATATTTTCATGTATTTAAACTAAAACAAAGTATAATTTTGCAAAAATTCTGAATAACTTGAACAGATATGAACAACCTGAAATGTCTTCAGAGAAGTGCAGTTTTAATAATATTCCACCTGTTACTAAATATTTTGTGTATCTGTAGATCCACTGTGATCTGTAAGTTATAATGTACGTGTGGAAATGATAAACTGAGGCAGAATAGTGTCAAAATTACAGTTTTTTTTAAATGTTTGTTCATGTTATTCACATTGTTTGAAAGGATAGTGTGTAGATGTAAACATTTTCACATGTAATTTTACTTTTTTCACTGTAAAACAGAGAAAAGTTTGGAATTGACATTATTTATATATTATTATATTATTCTGTTATTATTTTACTGGTTGGGCCCACTGCAGATCAAATTTAGCTGAATGTGGAACTGAACTAAAAAATAGTTTGACAGCCCTGGTCTAAACCATCACCGTGTCTTCTGTCAAACGGACTCACCGTCCATGTGCGTTCATATATGAACTACCACAGTGTCTTTTAGAGTGGCCGTGCTGCTTTTGCTGATTACTTGTTCAATTCCCTCTCTTTTCCTCTCACTCCTTGCCCTTTGATTATGCAACAGTCATTACTTTGAATCCTCCACCAGCAGTCTGTTTCCCACCATGAATATAAATCTGAGCATCTGAACCGTCAGGAGCAGTTGAGAACAAAGGCTGTGCTGCTGAACACACTGTGAAGCCAACAACACACACAGATAGGCTGATGATGAGAGAAAGGGCTGCATTTCAACTGGATTCAAGGCCCAAACAAACACACAAAGAAGCACAAGAAAACAGCTGGATCACTTCACACAGAGCTTCACAGAAGAACTGAAAGTAACACATCTGACAAAGCCTAAATGAACCAGAGTTCCAGCGCAGTGTTGAACAGCAGTGTGAAGGAGGCAGAACATGGAGAAAGTACTTGTGTGGAGTTTACAGAGTGTTCTACAAAGACTGTTTTTAAACTGAAAAACACAGACTTACAGGGGTTTGTGTTTGTGTTCCGTCTCCACTTCAGAACCATTCAACATGGACCCACAGGAGCCCAAATCAAACTGGACCTAGACCTGTGAAGCTGCTCTGTTCATAAAACACAAACCAACCACACATTTCCTCCTGTTTGTCTGCTGCTTCCACTGCAGGCTTCAGCCATCTGAACCACTGTTTTATGGATCTGCTTCAGATACCAGAGGCTCATCATTCCTAAAGTTTCATAGTTTTTTTACATAATCCAAACTAGGGATGGAACCATTACTGGTATAACCATAAACGGCGGTAAAATTGCAGGCGTTTAGTATTACCGTTTAAATTCTAATTATCATGATAGTGTCAGGATCTGTGCCTGTGTGACCCTCAGCTCCTCCCTCTTGGTCATGGATCTGTGCCTGTGTGACCCTCAGCTCCTCCCTCTTGGTCATGGATCTGTGCCTGTGTGACCCTCAGCTCCTCCCTCTTGGTCATGGATCTGTGCCTGTGTGACCCTCAGCTCCTCCCTCTTGGTCATGGATCTGTGCCTGTGTGACCCTCAGCTCCTCCCTCTTGGTCATGGATCTGTGCCTGTGTGACCCTCAGCTCCTCCCTCTTGGTCATGGATCTGTGCCTGTGTGACCCTCAGCTCCTCCCTCTTGGTCATGGATCTGTGCCTGTGTGACCCTCAGCTCCTCCTTCTCATAATCATCATCATCAGACTCACCTGCTGGCGCTGCGTGGCTGCAGCCAATTACCTCTAGCCTATTTAAGGCTTTGGTTTGCAGCCATGCAGCGCTGGTCGATTTCTCCTCACTCCTTTCCATAGCCCGGGCATTTTTCCATATTCATCCACGGACTCTGATTCAGGTTTTGTATGTTGTTCTTTATGGACTCTGCCTTAGTTTTTGTGTTAGGTTTTTCGTTGTTTGGTTTTCATTTTTTGTTAAATAAACTTGTTATTTTTTCCCTTCAGTTCCGTGCATTTGAGTCCTCTCATTTCCCCTTTGTGACAGATAGCTGTGTTTGATTACCACACTTTTAGGGGAAAAAATGCTGATCTGCTTTTATGTCAAATATTTGAGTAGAGTTTGAATTTATTACAAATTTCATTTTCTATCCCTAATATTTGGAACCAATGTTCACTTTTAAAATCTTTGAAAAGGTTCATTAAGCATCTGTGTGTTATTTATGCAATAAATTACATACATTTTTCAAATCGGATTTTATATTTTTTTTTGTGTTTTCTGGCCTTTTGTGTTTTTAGCTTTTTAGCTTACCGGCCGAAAGGCCGTAAGTCATTGTTGTCATCCGCCGCCGGCGTCCATCGTTATTGTTGTCTGTCGCCGTCATCGTCGGTTACAAAACTTTCAATCGTCTTCTTCTCTGAAACTACAATTCCGATTGACTTCAAACTTGGTATACAGCTTCTTTACGATGATGTCAACAAAAGTTAGTGAAATTATTTGGATCTGGATCTGATTCTGGATTTGGTGCCACTTTGAAAAATGTCCCCATTATCAGAGATAGGAAGTGGATGGATGCAATAACTCAGTAAATCTAAATGATCTCCAGTGTAAATGTCTCCAGTCCAGCCCTGATGGGGAGATGACCCAAACAGAATGTCCACATGCTGATCAGGATCTTCTTCTGGATCTGGAACTGACGAAAAATTTAACATGGGCTCTTATGGGGAAAACATTTCAGTCGTCTTTTTCTCCTAAACTCCAGTTGTGATTGACTTCAAACTTGGTATACAGCTTCTGTATGATGATGTCAACACAAGGGACTGAAATTATTTGGATCCGGATCTGGTTTTCCCATTATAAGAGATAAGAAGTGGATTGATCCAATAAATCAGTATCAATGATATCAAGTGTGAATTTGAATTTTGTACAGATCTGACTGGAATATGACCAAAACATGGACTATTTCTGTAATAGAATAAATACACAGAACTGGGGGAGAATAAATGGATCTGAATACATTTACCAAAGCTTTGAATTTGGCCGGTAAGCTACAGGGCCATTGGTCCGATTTTTATAGTAGGTTAAAGTGAAAAAATAACAGACAGATGATATAGATGAAGTTGTGCTGAAAAAACCGATCCCAAACATGGGTATAGTAAACATTTGTTTCTATAGTATATAAAGGCCAAATGAAAAGGACTGAAAAACAGACAAAATAGGCTCAGACCACTAAGGGTTAATATTGGAATGTTTCTGACACAGAAGGGACAGTGGGACTGTTATTTTATTTTATTGTTTTTTTTTTAATACAACTTGGTTAAATTCTTTCAGTGTGTGTATTAGTACTTTTTGAACATTTGGAGCACAATTTCAATAATACAGCGATAATAATGATAACCCTGATAATTTTGGTCACAATAACTGTGATATGAAATTTTCATATGGTTCCATCCCTAATCCAAACAAACAACTAAATTTGAGAGGTCACATGTACTTCCTTTCCAGAGGTCATTATCAGTAAGTTCATGAACGTTCCCTGTCGGAGTAGAAAATGTGGTTAGCATCACTCAGCGATGCTTACAAGAGATGGATGTTGGGCAACATTCATGGGTTATGAGGTGAAAATAAACACAACAAACTCAAAGGAATTGAATTAACAGAATTAATTCACAACCACTGACTGTAGGTGGATCATCTCCTGTCAGTAAAAGAGAGAGAAAACAGAGGTGGTTCATGAAAACACAGAACAGCTTTAACAAGAGCAAAGCTAGGATCTGTTAACCCTTTATTGGACAAGGGACTATTTTTGGCAGAAGTCTGAGAAGTGAAAATGAAAACACACTTGGATCTGAACAACAGAAAAGACCGACATGAGATGAACACTGATGAAAGTGAACCTGAACTGTGCAGGAGTTCAGGTGGGGGACTCTGGCCCCTCCCACTGGGGTTTTCATCCGTTTCCCTCCCTTTACTGCAGTCGTTCCTCTGCTGTCATTCACTCTGTCTTCACTCAACTGCAGCCGACAGCAGCAGCTCATGTGTTGTAAAGACGCTTTGCCGTTGGTTGAGGGAAGAGGTTGCAGCAGTTCTGCATTTGTGGGAATTTGTTTGGAATGCAGCCGTCAAATAAAATGATTAAGAATCGTCCGTGTTTAGAAATGAGATCGCATACATATGTGAATCGAGATTGCGATCTTTTATCAATTAATTGTGCAGCCCTAGTAGAGATCAATGGTTTTTGTTTGGTTTTTGAAGCAGCCGTGTTCCTGCCGTTTTACTGCCACTGTTTGGAAAAAAGCAGTTCAATATTCAAATCATCTGTCTGTTTACCATCTGTCTGTGGAAATATCTCGTGTCACAACGTGGACACCTGCGGCTCATAGTCAGGTGTGGACAATATATGGACAAATTTTTTTGTCTTTAAAATTTGGTGGGTGCGGCTTATATTCAGGTGCACTCTATAGTCCGGAAAATACGGTAATAAATCATGCATTTTTTTGGATCTAGACAAAGGTTACACACCAAGGTTCTAATAGTTTTGGATTTTTCATTATCGTTTACCTTTATTTAGTTTGGACTTTTTTTTTCTAATTCAGGTTGTTTTAATTCATTTTTAGAGCAGGTTTGATAGTTTTTATTAGTTTTCATTTATTTTCTTAATGCTTAGTTTTAGTTTAGTTTTACTTTTTAACCTCCACCAGGAGGTGTTGTGATCACTTTGCTTTGTGTGTTTGTCTGTTTGCTTGTTAGCAAGATAACTCAAAAAGTTATGGACGAATTTTCATGAAATTTTCAGTAAATGTTGATACTGGGACAAGGAACAAATGATTAAATTTTGGTGGTGATCGGGGGGACAGATCTGTCTTGGCGGACGTCTGCGCTCTTGGAGTGCTTTTCATATTTTATATCTTTTCTTCTCTGTGCTCCTATTCAAATCAATCCCAGACAGGACTCTGCTGCTTTAGTCTCCATGTTTCCAGGTAGAGTGGGGACCAGAAGACGACTGGAAACCACAAGTGAACACAAGTGACGGAGCAAAAAGTGTCGTATGGAGACAGCACAGAAAACTGAGAGAGACAAAGAAATCCATTGAACATCAATCTGACATTGACAAAGACCAAAACCAAGGGAATTTAATCCAGAATTTTTATCTGTTTTAGTCAGAAGCTCCTGGACAAACCATGGTGTAGTTTTGCAGACTGTCATCATGTGGATTCACCTACTGACAGATTTACTGTCAACTTCTGCATCTGTGTTTGTAAAAGGGCGGGTCATAGAAACGACTCTGACCAATCAGTGGTCTGCAGTGTTTACACAGTGTCACCTTTTAGTATCTGGTCCCCAGTCCTGGAACCTCAGCGGAGGAGAGACCAAAAAACTAGTACTAGGTACCAGACTCCAAAAAACTAGTACCAGGTACGAGAGTCCAGGACCTTTTACGTAATGGAAACGCAAAAAAGGATGAGTCGAGTCGATACCATGTTGTGGAAATGTGGCATAAACCACATGGAAGGCCGTGAAGTGTTGTACGGTGCCAAAAGCCAAAATTGCTTGAGTGAAATAAACTGGTTTTATATTAATTCGACATTGACAAAAAACGAAAACAAAGGGAATTTTATCCATAATTTTTATCCGTTTTAGTTGGTTTTGTAAACACACAATACAGTTTGTTAGCGTTTTTTCTTTGAATTATAGTTTTGATTTATTTCAGTGTTTTTTCAATTCTAGTTTTGGTCATTTGATTAGTTTTCATTAACGATAATAACCTTGGCACACACAAACATGAACAGGGGAATGTGCACACACAGATTATGTCTGAAACTGGAGGAGATGGAGGGTTTGGCCTGACTGATGGCGCTGTGTTCATCCACCCTTCTGCCTGTAAACGCAATGCAATCCAATCAACTGGGGGCCAGGAACCACACACACACACACACACACACACACATATATATACACACATATACACACACACACATACACACACAGACACATATATACACACATAGACACACACACATATATATATATATATATATATATATATATATATATATACATATACACACATACATATACACACACACACCTATACACACAGACACATACACACATATACACACACACACACATATACACACAGACACATATATACACACATATACACACACACACATATACACACACACACACACACATATACACACACACACATATACACACACAGACACATATATACACACATATACACACAGACACATATATACACACATATACACACACACATATACACACAGACACATATATACACACATATACCCACACACACACACATATACACACATATACACAACAGCAGCACAGTCCCAAAGGGGCAGATGCTCCAGAGGTCTGACAAGGCAATCATAAGACCTTATCCATCACAAGTGACAGAAGAGGAGGAGGGGAGAGGGAGGAGAGGGGGAGGGCTGGAGGAGATCAGAGGAGAAATATAAAAACAGGAGGAGGAGGGAGGGGGGATATGAGAGGTGAGGGTACAATAGATAGGGGTAGTATTTGCAATAAAACCCCCGAGCTGCAGAAGGGCTCCAGGTAAAAAATGACAGGATGTGTGTTATTGGGTGGGTGGGATCCAGGATTAGAACTGTGGACGTATGCAGCGGTGGCCTTTTACCCAGACGCACTGGAAATAAGTTTAAGGCACGTTCAGCCTCGCCGGAAATTGCACCGCAGGAAAAATGTCCTTATCTTGAAACTGTTCATGTCTTGGAGGGATAGGGAGGCCATAATAAGCTGCAGTCGGTGGATTACTTCTGTGACATTTAGCTGAGTACACAAATGTCAGGTCACAGACTGAAACAGACAATGAACCATGAGAGGAGGAGGGGAAACACACCAGTACCATCTGAAAACCACAAGCATCCATCAAATCAGAAACAAAGGGTGGAAGAGCAGCAGATAATCCAAGGTGAAGTTTGAAGGAACTACAGCAAAGATCAAAAACACAACTTCTTTTTTTGTTGTTGTTTTTGTTGCAGAACTGGTGAACTAAAGGTGTGGGGGGGGCAGGAAGCAGCACGGTGGCATGTGTTTGTAGGCAGTTCAAACAGCTGTCCTCTGAAGGCTGAGGGTCCACAGGGGGATGAGTATGACACAGATAATAGGATCTGAGAAAGGGCAAACAAAGGCAGAAGAAGAGGGGGAGGAGGAGGAAAACGAACGGAGGGATAGATGGAAGACAGCAATGTAGACAGGTGGAGCTATGGCTCATCAAACTAGCACCTACTATTAAGGCTCTGAACAGTAATAATAGTAATAATAAAAAGAAAAATAACTAGGGAAGCACTCGGAGATCTGCGCGAGATCCACCAAGGCAGATCAGTGCCCCCCCCCCCGATCACCACCACAATGTTTTGTTTTTTTAATTTATTTTTTACATATATTGTTTTTATTTTTATTTTGTTATTGATTAATTTTGATTAATTTTTCTTTTTTTTATTTTTGTATTAATTTTTTAAATTATTATTTTTATTTATTTATTTATTTTTATTTATTTTCACCACCAAAATTTAATCATTTGTTCCTTGTGCCAGTATGAACATTTGCTGAAATTTTCATCTAAATCCATCCATAACTTTTTGAGTTATCCTGTACACACACACACACACACACACACACACAGACAAACCAACGGCGGCACAAACAGAACCTCCTTGCTGGAGGGAATAACAGGATTCAATAGGATTTTTGTGGTGCTATAAATGGAGTTTTTTTTAGAGGAAGTGATGAACACACAGACTGATGGAGGACAGAAACCAGCCTCCACCTTGGATAGTTGCACCACCGAACCATGAGTGGATTAAAGGAGGTGGGATATTTGGACCCTTCAAACCAGCACCCCCCCCCCCCCCCCCCCCCCCCCCATAACCCACCATCTGCCAGTGGGGGGGTGTGGCCTCAGGCTCAGGTATTAGTTACACCCCCACAAAGGCTCTGTGGACTGGAGGAGTGGGTTCCAACTGTGTCCACGTCCACGTCCACTGGCAGCCGCTCCACTCAAACGAAGAAAGATAGCAGTTCAGTTACTGAAGCATTTCTGACGTAGACACCGGTGGTCCGACTCAGATGAGGGGGTTAAAGCAGATTCACAGCCCAGTTCAGTTCCCACTGGTTCCAGCCTGGTTTTACTCCTGACTCATTTTAACATCACACATTACTGTCGACCCCAGACGTTCAAAACTGAGACTTTTCACTTAGCTAAAATAATTAGTTTTTCATCATGTAATAGTTTTTCTGTACTACGTTGCAGAGGACATTTCGTCTGTATAATGTCTGTTATTGCTGACGGAGGCAGTCAGTCCAGGTGTAGGTTACTGCACAAAGGTCAGGACAACAGTCAGTCCAGGTGTAGGTTACTGCACAAAGGTCAGGACAACAGTCAGTCCAGGTGTAGGTTACTGCACAAAGGTCAGGACAACAGTCAGTCCAGGTGTAGGTTACTGCACAAAGGTCAGGACAACAGTCAGTCCAGGTGGGATTCACAAGGAGGACAGTTCAACCCTTTAACGCCGAATGTGTCATATTTGATACATGAGTTTTGAAGCCCTCTACGGAGCCCAGGAAGGGACATGCAAAGTAGAAAAACTATTGTGTTATAACAAAATAGTTTTAAACTATTGTGTTATAATGCATTGTGTGTGTGTGTGTGTGTATTAGTGTATATGTGCAGGCTGACAGGGTTATCAGTCCCCCTGGTGGTGAGACTGCGCTCATGCTTGTGTGTCAGTCCTCCTGCAGAGTTCATGGTCTGTGGGTGCAGTGTTGTGCACCAGTGCCTCAGCGCTGATCTGCTGAAACAGTTTGTGTTGTTAATGGGAAAAGAGCAAATGGAACGCATGAGGAAAATGACCCGGAAGAACTCCAACATTTATTCTGTGTGATATAATGAGTCGTTCCAGATGGCGCTGTGCTTTTGCCGGGCGTGTGTACGACTCAGTGTGTGTTTGGGACGGCTGTCCTCATGGCTGTTCTCCTCAGCTCCGTCCACAGCAGCTGCAGACACTCACACACTGGGACTGAACTGGACACACTGAGGACCTGCTGTATCTGCCTCAGCTGGGTTCCACCACTACGCTTAGCTCCAGTGCTTGGAGAACCCTGGACTCCCACAGATCACCACTCTGCTTCCATCTGAATGTCCCACCTCCTCCACGCTCCTCCTCCACGCTCCTCCTCCATGCTCCTCCACCACCGTCTGTTCCACACCCTTCAGATTTCATCTCATCCTTCTGTTCATCCACTAACAGCAGCAGCAGCAGCAGCTCCCTTCCAGGCTGATGAACTGTTCCCAGACAGACCTCCTCCTCCTCCTCTTCTTCTTCCTCCTCCTCCTCCTCCTCCTCTTCTTCCTCCTCTTCTTCCTCCTCCTCCTCTTCTTCCTCCTCTCTTCCTCCTCCTCCTCTTCTTCCTCCTCTTCTTCCTCCTCCTCCTCCTCTCCTCCTCCTCCTCTTCTTCCTCCTCTTCTTCCTCCTCCTCCTCCTCCTCCTCCTCCTGCTCCTACTCTTCTTCCTCCTCTTCTTCCTCCTCTTCTTCCTCCTCCTCCTCCTCTCCTCCTCCTCTTCTTCTTCTTCCTCCTCCTCCTCCTCCTCCTCCTCTCCTCCTCCTCTTCTTCTTCTTCCTCTTCCTCCTCTTCTTCTTCTTCCTCCTCCTCCTCCTCTCTTCCTCCTCTTCTTCCTCCTCTTCTTCCTCCTCCTCCTCTTCTTCCTCCTCTTCTTCCTCCTCCTCCTCCTCTCCTCCTCCTCCTCTTCTTCCTCCTCCTCCTCCTCCTCTTCTCTTCCTCCTCCTCCTCCTCCTCCTGCTCCTCCTCTTCTTTCTCCTCCTCCTCTTCTTCCTCCTCTTCTTCCTCCTCCTCCTCCTCTCCTCCTCCTCTTCTTCTTCTTCCTCCTCCTCCTCCTCCTCTCCTCCTCCTCTTCTTCTTCTTCCTCTTCCTCCTCTTCTTCCTCCTCCTCCTCCTCCTCCTCCTCAGACAGCTGTTATATTTAGTCTTCATTCATCAGTAGTAAACCCTTCCCTCTTCAGGGCTTCTTCCAGATCAGTTGGATTGTTCAGATTGGGCTCCACACTGTCATTTCTCTGCTGGGGGGTCCAGTATTTGTCTGTCTGCTGGGGGGGTTCAGTAGTGGTTTCTCTGCTGGGGGGTCCAGTATTTGTCTGTCTGCTGGGGGGGTTCAGTAGTGGTTTCTCTGCTGGGGGGTCCAGTATTTGTCTGTCTGCTGGGGGGGTTCAGTAGTGGTTTCTCTGCTGGGGGGGGGGGGGTTAGTTCACAGGGAAGCTCCTTCAGAACCATCTCAGCTGTGAAAGTGTTTCCCACTGAATTTCCTTCCTTCTTCTGCCCCATTCAGAACTACCCCACACTTCTATGTGAATGTTTACCCCACATGGGGGGGCGCTCGGTGGGGGTGTGAGCAGCTGACGTGGTAGAGGAGCAGGGTTTGCAGTTTTTTGTTTGTGTACAGTTCAGTTTGTCAGTGCTTTGCCGGCGCTGGAGGAAGATCTGGCTCCAACCTCCATCATTCCTGAGTTAAAAACACAAAAGGCCCTTGGGTTGTTTGGCTCCAGGGAATCATACCTTCACAAAACTGGAGTGAGGGAGTAAAGTTTTGCATGTGTGAAAGTGAGCTGTGGTATTGAAATGATTAAATCCTCATAAAAAAATATGGATGGGTGTCTTTGACAAAACTTTTCAGTGTAGTTTGAGCATGGAGAACCGCAGGCGTATGGAAGATGGGACGGCCTCAGGATGGTCCATCAGAGGTACTGCATTTTCAGAAATATTCAAAGTTCATATACAGTGAACATAGAGCAGGGGCCTGTGCAAACTGACCAACATGGAAGACTGTTATAGGGACAAGACTTCACTGCCTCTGGGAAAAGATTCAACAGTTTTGGAAAACCATATATGTAGAGGTTAGGGATGTAACGATCACCAGCATAACGATAAACCGTGGTAAAATTCCTGATGGTTAGTATTACCGTTAAAATTCAAATTATCATGATAACTGTGTTCGATTACCACACTTTCAACTCAAACTCGATCTGGAAAATGGTCAAACAATGTCCGTAAGGTTCAGACTGTAGGTTTTTCCTGCTTTAAATCCTACAGAGTCTGAGTCCAGAACATTTTCTTTCATACTTTGAAATGTTTTCATCTGAAAGAAGTTCAAAATAAATAAAAAGATTCAAAGTTAATATATCATTTCATCTCAAAGGAACCCAACTTTTCACCCTTTCCATTATGTGTTTTCAAAGAACTTTGAATTGCTTTTAATTCTGCGTTCCTATCTGTAAACTCTGCAGACGTATATGTCACAGTAGAGATTGAAATCCAGTAGGATTCCTAATCCTACTAGGACAGATAGTAATCGTAGTTTGTCCTAGGACAAACTTAGGAATTAATCAAATTTAGTAGGATTAGGAATCCTACTAGGACAGATTGAAATTTCAGTTTGTCCTAAAACGAACTGAAATCCTACAAGACATTAGGATCTGAAGATTGGAATTCCAATCTGTCCTAGGAGAATTTGCAATCCTACTAGGACAGATTGTAATTCTATTTGGAAGTGGGATCTGAAGATTGAAAAATATGGCAAAAAATATAAGAATTCTGTCAGGACAATCTCGAATTCTATTAGGAGAATGTCAGATTATATCAAAATGTATGGAAAATAGACTGAATCATTTCACAGCCAAAATTCCAGTCAATTTCAGCATAGGTAAGCATACAATTTTGCCATCACTATTCCAGCTGAATTATTTTCATATCTTTCATATCTATATCAGTGTAAGGAAAAACCTTTGTAGTATTACTTGTTTGAAATTTTGAAGTTAACTGTAGACTAACGTTAGTGTCACTATTGAGTAGTATGTAGCACATTTAAGTATTAGAAAAATAACTGACAAAACCTCTGTAGTATTACTTGTTTGAAATTTTGAAGTTAGTACTATAGACTAAGGTTATTGTCATTTAACAAGTGAGTAGTATGCAGCACATTTAAGTCTTAGAAAAAGTCTTTGAAGCTTAGCTATAGAATATTAGATTCAAAGTCTGTGTAAATTCTGAATAAAATCATGGTTTGTAAGAATATTGTTGTTTCTTTTACTTTTAACCCTACCATCTAGACCAGGGGGCAGCAAAATGCCAATGCCAACTTTAACATCGTACATTTTCTGAATGGCTTGGCAACAATTAGATAATAATAAAATTGTATGTTGCCATGGCAACGGGTTGTTTACAGGTACGTTTTTCAAATTCTACCGATTTCTGAATACAAATGTGTCTCATTTACATACCAATGACAGTTACAAACGGCCATTGAATAAGGTTGGACCAGATAGGACGGCTGGCATCCTGGTTACAATGTGTACTGACCTAAGGGCCATATACTGGATCTAAGATATGAAAAGAATTCAGCTGGAATGGTGATGGCGAAATCGTAGGACAGACTGAAATTCCAAAATTCCAATCTTCAGATCCCACTTCCAAATAGAATTACAATCTGTCCTAGTAGGATTGTCAATTCTCCTAGGACAGATAGGAATTCCAATCTTCAGATCCTAATGTCTTGTAGGATTTCAGTTTGTCCTAGGACAAACTACAATTCCTATCTGTCCTAGTAGGATTAGGAATCCTACTGGATTTCAATCTCTACTGTGACATATACATGTGTTCTTCAGTGTCTAGTGTGGGTGTGAAGTGGGTCAGTACCGCAGCTTTTACTGTGGACTCTGCTTTATATCTGACAGGCACTGGAAATGGGGTTATGTTTCCAGTTGTTGTCTGACAGCTCAGACGTTACAAAGCATCAAACCAAACTCTACAAGACTGCAGACACGTCCTTCAGTATTATTGGAGTATTTATTAGGGTGATGCATAATCAGTGCTGTGGAGGAAACAGCATCTGCTATTGAATAATCTGTCCATCTAAAGAGAAGTGCAGAAGGAAATATCAGTTCTGATTCTGTCCGTCTTTGTGTAAACAGTAAATCCATGTCATCTCTACTATTACTGTACATTTGGCTTTGCAGGTGGACTTCTTCATATGTGCTCTGTTTAAACCAGGGTTCTCAAACTCCTGTTCTTTCAGGTTCCACATTCAGCCTGATTTGACCTGCAGTGGACCCAACCAGTAAAAGAAGAACAGAAGAACCGACAATGACAACTGACCATTTATGTCTGTTTATCCTCCTCAGACCCAGCTCTGGGTTTTCTGTCCACATTTGCGGACAAGAGTTTCACAACTATATACAAAGAAAGAAAACTGTCCACCACAAAGGACATTCCATAAAAAATTTAAAAACTGTTTCTGAAAAAAACTGTTGCATCATGATGTTTCCAATATAGGCACTGATTTAATTAAAAAAAAAAAAAAGCTGGTACTGCTGACATTTCCTGGTTTTGAGGAGTTTAAGTGTAAAAAAAAAAACCCATTAAATGATGAAAATACTTACTTTTATAAACTATCCAAACAAAAAAGATGTGAATAACCTGAAAAAACGGACATTTCTTCAGATAAATCAGTGTAATTTTCTCAGTCTTCTTCCTCCACTTCTCATTAGTCCATGTGCATTCTGGATCAGATCTCCAAAGACACTAAACACTGAGGAACAGGAAGAAAAGAGTTCAAACTGGACTGAATTTAATACAGACATTTCAGGTTGGACACATTTGTTCAGGTTAGTCACAGTTTATTGGTACAGGAGAGTTTGGAAATGGAAAGAGTTTCACAATTTAATGTGATTTTTTCGCTAAAACAAAGACAAACATTTGCAGTTGTCATTATTTACAGACATAATGTCATATTATTTTTCCATCAAACCCAGTAGTAAATCTGCAGTGGTTCTTCTGTGTGGGTTCTTCTGCTGTTCTTATTGGACTGTAGATCAGATTGGTCTGGATGTGGAACCCACACTAACAGGAGTTCCACAGCCTGGACTGTGGAATTTATACACTGTGTAAATTCATCCCAGGGGTGGGACTGGAACCTTTTTTTGGGGGGGTCGCATGTTTGGCAGTCCTGGTTTACAATCGTACACTTTTCCCTCTGCAGATTAATTAGACCAGTTTCCTTCCGATCCACCCATCAGTCTTTTTCTTTTGTTTTTTTGTAGTGTTCATCAGTGGTGAATTTAGTCCAGAGGGAAAGCACGATGCAGGAGAATACAAAGGGAAATCAACACATGGAATGAACGCATTCACTGGAGGAACAATTAAAATGGAAAAACAAAGACACAAAATGCAAACAAACAGGAAACAGGTGACAGTGGGGGAGGAAACGGTGGGTAAGAGGAGACGGGGGTGTAACAGAGGTGATGGAGGACGTGACAGAGGAAACCGTTGTTGTGCAGTGGGCTGGGGTCGGGTTCTGCTGATGTGAGACAGATGAGACGCCTATCGACATCAGTTCTGGTAAATGTACAGAGGCTTTTAGCAGCCGCTCCTGCCATTGATTGTGTTTTCTGGAGGATTCCATTCGATCTCTGCTGGTTCAGCTGTCAGAGCACCAAGGTTCAAATAGTTTAGGATTTGTCATTCTAGTTTAGTTTTATTTAGTTTGGACTTTTTTTTCTCTAATTCAGTTCATTTTAATTAGCTTTTAGAGCAGGTTTGATAGTTTTTATTAGTTTTCTTTTTTTTTCTAAATGCTTAGTTGTAGTTTAGTTTTAGTTTAGTTGTAGATTAGTTGTAGATTAGTTTTAGTTTAGTTTTAGTTTAGTTTTAGTTTAGTTGTAGTTTAGCTGTAGTTTAGTTGTAGTACAGTTGTAGTTTAGTTTAGTTGTAGTTTAGTTGTAGTTTAGCTGTAGTTCAGTTGTAGTTTAGTTTAGTTGTAGTTTAGCTGTAGTTTAGTTGTAGTTTAGCTGTAGTTTAGTTTTAGTTTAGCTGTAGTTTAGTTGTAGTTTAGTTTTAGTTCAGTTGCAGTTTAGTTTAGTTGTAGTTTAGTTTTAGTTCAGTTGTAGTTCAGTTGTAGTTCAGTTGTAGTTTAGCTGTAGTTCAGTTGTAGTTTAGCTGTAGTTTAGTTGTAGTTTAGCTGTAGTTTAGTTGTAGTTTAGTTGTAGTTTAGTTGTAGTTCAGTTGCAGTTTAGTTTAGTTGTAGTTTAGTTTTAGTTTAGTTGTAGTTTAGTTTTAGTTTAGCTGTAGTTTAGTTGTATTTTAGTTTTAGTTCAGTTGTAGTTCAGTTGTAGTTCAGTTGTAGTTTAGTTGTAGTTCAGTTGTAGTTTAGTTTAGTTGTAGTTCAGTTGTAGTTTAGTTTAGTTGTAGTTTAGTTGTAGTTTAGCTGTAGTTTAGTATTAGTTTAGCTGTAGTTTAGTTGTAGTTCAGTTGTAGTTTAGTTTAGTTGTAGTTTAGTTTTAGTTTAGTTGTAGTTCAGTTGTAGTTTAGTTGTAGTTTAGTTGTAGTTTAGCTGTAGTTCAGTTGTAGTGTAGTTTAGTTGTAGTTTAGCTGTAGTTTAGTTGTAGTTCAGTTGTAGTTTAGTTTAGTTGTAGTTTAGTTGTAGTTTAGCTGTAGTTTAGTTGTAGTTTAGTTTTAGTTTAGCTGTAGTTTAGTTGTAGTTAGTTTTAGTTCAGTTGTAGTTCAGTTGTAGTTCAGTTGTAGTTTAGTTGTAGTTCAGTTGTAGTTTAGTTTAGTTGTTTCAGTTGTAGTTTAGTTAGTGTAGTTAGTTGTAGTTTAGCTGTAGTTTAGTATTAGTTTAGCTGTAGTTTAGTTTGTAGTTCAGTTGTAGTTAGTTTTAGTTGTTTTTAGTTTTAGTTTAGTTGTAGTTCAGTTGTAGTTTAGTTGTAGTTTTAGTTGTAGTTTAGCTGTAGTTCAGTTGTAGTGTAGTTTAGTTGTAGTTTAGCTGTAGTTTAGTTGTAGTTCAGTTGTAGTTTAGTTTAGTTGTAGTTTAGTTGTAGTTTAGCTGTAGTTTAGTTGTAGTTTAGCTGTAGTTTAGTTGTAGTTTAGTTTTAGTTTAGCTGTAGTTTAGTTGTAGTTCAGTTGTAGTTTAGTTTAGTTGTAGTTTAGTTGTAGTTTAGCTGTAGTTTAGTTGTAGTTTAGTTTTAGTTTAGCTGTAGTTTAGTTGTAGTTCAGTTGCAGTTTAGTTTAGTTGTAGTTTAGTTTTAGTTTAGCTGTAGTTTAGTTGTAGTTTAGTTTTAGTTCAGTTGCAGTTTAGTTTAGTTGTAGTTTTAGTTCAGTTGTAGTTCAGTTGTAGTTCAGTTGTAGTTTAGTTGTAGTTCAGTTGTAGTTTAGTTTAGTTGTAGTTTAGTTGTAGTTTAGCTGTAGTTTAGTATTAGTTTAGCTGTAGTTTAGCTGTAGTTTAGTTGTAGTTCAGTTGTAGTTTAGTTTAGTTGTAGTTTAGCTGTAGTTTAGTTGTAGTTTAGTTGTAGTTTAGCTGTAGTTTAGTTTTAGTTTAGTTGTAGTTCAGTTGCAGTTTAGTTTAGTTGTAGTTTAGTTGTAGTTCAGTTGTAGTTCAGTTGTAGTGTAGTTTAGTTGTAGTTCAGTTGTAGTTCAGTTGTAGTTCAGTTGTAGTGTAGTTTAGTTGTAGTTTAGTTGTAGTTTAGCTGTAGTTTAGCTGTAGTTTAGTTGTAGTTCAGTTGTAGTTTAGTTGTAGTTCAGTTGTAGTTCAGTTGTAGTGTAGTTTAGTTGTAGTTCAGTTGTAGTTCAGTTGTAGTTCAGTTGTAGTTCAGTTGTAGTTTAGTTGTAGTTCAGTTGTAGTTTAGCTGTAGTTTAGTTGTAGTTTAGTTGTAGTTTAGTTGTAGTTTAGCTGTAGTTTAGTTGTAGTTCAGTTGTAGTTTAGTTGTAGTTCAGTTGTAGTTCAGTTGTAGTGTAGTTTAGTTGTAGTTTAGTTGTAGTTTAGCTGTAGTTCAGTTGTAGTTCAGTTGTAGTTTAGTTGTAGTTCAGTTGTAGTTCAGTTGTAGTGTAGTTTAGTTGTAGTTCAGTTGTAGTTTAGTTGTAGTTCAGTTGTAGTTCAGTTGTAGTTCAGTTGTAGTTTAGTTGTAGTTCAGTTGTAGTTTAGTTGTAGTTTAGTTGTAGTTCAGTTGTAGTTCAGTGGTCTCTTTTCTCTTCTTCTCTGTGCTCCTATTCAAATCAATCCCAGACAGGACTCTGCTGCTTTAGTCTCCATGTTTCCAGGTAGAGTGGGGACCAGAAGACGACTGGAAACCACAAGTGAACACAAGTGACGGAGCAAAAAGTGTCGTATGGAGACAGCACAGAAAACTGAGAGAGACAAAGAAATCCATTGAACATCAATCTGACATTGACAAAGACCAAAACCAAGGGAATTTGATCCAGAATTTGTATCTGTTTTAGTTAGTTTTATAAACACACAATACAGTTTCAGTTAGTTATGGTTTTTCCTTTTAATTATAGTTTTTATTTATTTCAGTTAATGAAAATGTTTTATCAATTCTAGTTTTGGTCATTTCATTAGTTGTCTTTAACGATAATAATCTTGGTCAGTAGGTCGGTGCGTTATGGACATAAGGGTTGTAACGTCGACGGCACCACATGTACATACAGACGTGGAAAAAGCGGATTATTCCATCTAAAGTGATGAAAACCGCTGGTTGTGTACTCCAGTCCTAACTCCTGTACGTGTCATGTGACTAAAACAGAACATAAAACATGGAATGAATCAAAGCTTCACTGTTTTTATCAGAACAATGACACAGATACTGATGGAAGAACTGAAGGGATTTGGGTTTTTATCCAGAAAACATGTTCAATGGATGAAGATCAGCTGTGACATTCAAATACAATGAGCTGTTTTTGTTGGGTGGGTAATCTGATTAAACCTAATTTATTTCAAATTTGATGGATTGATGTACTTTACTTTATTAATCCCCAAAGGGGAAAGTCAAACTATGGTCATCACTCCACAGAAACAGTCACAACCACAGCAACAATAAATACAGAAGGTAAAGCAGGTTTATTTGTATCGCACACTTCAGCAACAAGGCAGTTCAAGGTGCTTCACACAGGACACTGAAATACAGCGACAGGGAAAAAGAAACACACTGAAAACATTATAAAAGAAACATGTGAAAGGTGATTAAAAACAGCAAGGAAACAGAACAACACATACAACCCACAAATATAAAAACACACATATTAAAGTAAGAGTTGCAGTGCAGAGTTTGGAAGGATGAATGTGAAGAGCAAAAACCAATTTAGATTAAAAGGAAAAGTAGAATTAACTTTTTCATGCACAGTGGTCAGTCCAGTGGACACTCCAGTGGACACTCCAGTGGTCAGTTCTTCTCCAGCTGTTCTCTTGTATATTCATGGGTTTTGTTGTTTCAGTTCCAGATCAGCCAACACAGTGGACACTCATGCACCATCCCATAATAATCCAGGTACATTCAGTCCAGTACTGTAACTGTGGTTCTAGATAAACCTGGTCTGCACTGACAGGACTGAGTGGGAATCAGGTACTAATTGTTATTAGACTGTAATTAACAGTTTTCTTAAACAGAACTCGTTTTTTTTGCATATTATCTCCATGAAGTGAGTCAGAACTAGTATGAGTTTGACCAAATGTGAGAAAACGTCAGATTAGCCGCATTAAAAATGTTCTGATTTTTCACACAGGTCATCACTTTCAGATTTGCGTTTTAAATACATGTTCCTTTGCTTCAAAAATTAAACGTATGGTTTCCAGCTGAGTGGACATTTTTGGAACTCCACAAAAAATAGGTTCATTAAAAAAATTCAGTTGCAGTGTTTTTTTCATGCCTAACGAGGAACAAAAACACTCAGGAAAACAATCTTGACTAAGGTTCTCATAATTCATGCATGAAAGGGTTAAAACAGACCAAATATGTGTTCTTTAGAACATAGAACACAGTTCAGCTGTGTTCTTCAAATGTCTAATGTGTGTGGAACTGCTACGTCACTTCAAATCCATGAGCTTCTGTTCAAAATGAACAGGAATTCATAAATAAATAAGATGAAAACGATTCATATGCATTATTATTATGTATTATATCAGATTACTGAGGCTTTCTTCTGTAAAATATGGCATTTGATTGTGTTTCTATAATTCCACAGGAATGCTGCATGTTTCTGCTGTATATTTATTCTATTTACTCTAGTTTCTGCTGTATATTTATTCTATTTATTCTAGTTTCTGCTGTATATTTATTCTATTTATTCTAGTTTCTGCTGTATATTTATTCTATTTACTCTAGTTTCTGCTGTATATTTATTCTATTTACTCTAGTTTCTGCTGTATATTTATTCTATTTATTCTAGTTTCTGCTGTATATTTATTCTATTTATTCTAGTTTCTGCTGTATATTTATTCTATTTATTCTAGTTTCTGCTGTATATTTATTCTATTTACTCTAGTTTCTGCTGTATATTTATTCTATTTATTCTAGTTTCTGCTGTATATTTATTCTATTTATTCTAGTTTCTGCTGTATATTTATTCTATTTACTCTAGTTTCTGCTGTATATTTATTCTATTTATTCTAGTTTCTGCTGTATATTTATTCTATTTATTCTAGTTTCTGCTGTATATTTATTCTATTTATTCTAGTTTCTGCTGTATATTTATTCTATTTATTCTAGTTTCTGCTGTATATTTATTCTATTTACTCTAGTTTCTGCTGTATATTTATTCTATTTACTCTAGTTTCTGCTGTATATTTATTCTATTTACTCTAGTTTCTGCTGTATATTTATTCTATTTATTCTAGTTTCTGCTGTATATTTATTCTATTTACTCTAGTTTCTGCTGTATATTTATTCTATTTACTCTAGTTTCTGCTGTATATTATTCTATTTACTCTAGTTTCTGCTGTATATTTATTCTTTTTACTCTAGTTTCTGCTGTATATTTATTCTATTTATTCTAGTTTCTGCTGTATATTTATTCTATTTATTCTAGTTTCTGCTGTATATTTATTCTATTTACTCTAGTTTCTGCTGTATATTTATTCTTTTTACTCTAGTTTCTGCTGTATATTTATTCTATTTATTCTAGTTTCTGCTGTATATTTATTCTATTTATTCTAGTTTCTGCTGTATATTTATTCTATTTATTCTAGTTTCTGCTGTATATTTATTCTATTTATTCTAGTTTCTGCTGTATATTTATTCTATTTACTCTAGTTTCTGCTGTATATTTATTCTTTTTACTCTAGTTTCTGCTGTATATTTATTCTATTTATTCTAGTTTCTGCTGTATATTTATTCTATTTATTCTAGTTTCTGCTGTATATTTATTCTATTTACTCTAGTTTCTGCTGTATATTTATTCTATTTACTCTAGTTTCTGCTGTATATTTATTCTATTTACTCTAGTTTCTGCTGTATATTATTCTTTTACTCTAGTTTCTGCTGTATATTTATTCTATTTACTCTAGTTTCTGCTGTATATTTATTCTATTTATTCTAGTTTCTGCTGTATATTTATTCTATTTATTCTAGTTTCTGCTGTATATTTATTCTATTTATTCTAGTTTCTGCTGTATATTTATTCTATTTACTCTAGTTTCTGCTGTATATTTATTCTATTTATTCTAGTTTCTGCTGTATATTTATTCTATTTACTCTAGTTTCTGCTGTATATTTATTCTATTTACTCTAGTTTCTGCTGTATATTTATTCTATTTATTCTAGTTTCTGCTGTATATTTATTCTATTTATTCTAGTTTCTGCTGTATATTTATTCTATTTACTCTAGTTTCTGCTGTATATTTATTCTATTTACTCTAGTTTCTGCTGTATATTTATTCTATTTATTCTAGTTTCTGCTGTATATTTATTCTATTTATTCTAGTTTCTGCTGTATATTTATTCTATTTACTCTAGTTTCTGCTGTATATTTATTCTATTTATTCTAGTTTCTGCTGTATATTTATTCTATTTATTCTAGTTTCTGCTGTATATTTATTCTATTTACTCTAGTTTCTGCTGTATATTTATTCTATTTACTTCTAGTTTCTGCTGTATATTTATTCTATTTACTCTAGTTTCTGCTGTATATTTATTCTATTTACTCTAGTTTCTGCTGTATATTTATTCTATTTACTCTAGTTTCTGCTGTATATTTATTCTATTTACTCTAGTTTCTGCTGTATATTTATTCTAGTTTCTGCTGTATATTTATTCTTTTTACTCTAGTTTCTGCTGTATATTTATTCTAGTTTCTGCTGTATATTTATTCTTTTTACTCTAGTTTCTGCTGTATATTTATTCTATTTACTCTAGTTTCTGCTGTATATTTATTCTATTTATTCTAGTTTCTGCTGTATATTTATTCTATTTATTCTAGTTTCTGCTGTATATTTATTCTTTTTACTCTAGTTTCTGCTGTATATTTATTCTATTTATTCTAGTTTCTGCTGTATATTTATTCTATTTATTCTAGTTTCTGCTGTATATTTATTGTGTTTATTCTAGTTTCTGCTGTATATTTATTCTATTTACTTTAGTTTCTGCTGTATATTTATTCTATTTACTCTAGTTTCTGCTGTATATTTATTCTATTTATTCTAGTTTCTGCTGTATATTTATTCTATTTACTCTAGTTTCTGCTGTATATTTATTCTATTTACTCTAGTTTCTGCTGTATATTTATTCTATTTATTCTAGTTTCTGCTGTATATTTATTCTATTTATTCTAGTTTCTGCTGTATATTTATTGTGTTTATTCTAGTTTCTGCTGTATATTTATTCTTTTTACTTTAGTTTCTGCTGTATATTTATTCTATTTACTCTAGTTTCTGCTGTATATTTATTCTATTTATTCTAGTTTCTGCTGTATATTTATTCTATTTACTCTAGTTTCTGCTGTATATTTATTCTATTTATTCTAGTTTCTGCTGTATATTTATTCTATTTACTCTAGTTTCTGCTGTATATTTATTCTATTTATTCTAGTTTCTGCTGTATATTTATTCTATTTATTCTAGTTTCTGCTGTATATTTATTCTATTTACTCTAGTTTCTGCTGTATATTTATTCTATTTACTCTAGTTTCTGCTGTATATTTATTCTGTTTATTCTAGTTTCTGCTGTATATTTATTCTATTTATTCTAGTTTCTGCTGTATATTTATTCTTTTTACTCTAGTTTCTGCTGTATATTTATTCTATTTATTCTAGTTTCTGCTGTATATTTATTCTATTTACTCTAGTTTCTGCTGTATATTTATTCTATTTTACTCTAGTTTCTGCTGTATATTTATTCTATTTACTCTAGTTTCTGCTGTATATTTATTCTTTTTACTCTAGTTTCTGCTGTATATTTATTCTTTTTACTCTAGTTTCTGCTGTATATTTATTCTATTTACTCTAGTTTCTGCTGTATATTTATTCTATTTACTCTAGTTTCTGCTGTATATTTATTCTATTTACTCTAGTTTCTGCTGTATATTATTTATTCTAGTTTCTGCTGTATATTTATTCTTTTACTCTAGTTTCTGCTGTATATTTATTCTATTTACTCTAGTTTCTGCTGTATATTTATTCTATTTATTCTAGTTTCTGCTGTATATTTATTCTATTTATTCTAGTTTCTGCTGTATATTTATTCTATTTACTCTAGTTTCTGCTGTATATTTATTCTATTTATTCTAGTTTCTGCTGTATATTTATTCTATTTATTCTAGTTTCTGCTGTATATTTATTGTGTTTATTCTAGTTTCTGCTGTATATTTATTCTTTTTACTTTAGTTTCTGCTGTATATTTATTCTATTTACTCTAGTTTCTGCTGTATATTTATTCTATTTATTCTAGTTTCTGCTGTATATTTATTCTATTTACTCTAGTTTCTGCTGTATATTTATTCTTTTTACTCTAGTTTCTGCTGTATATTTATTCTATTTATTCTAGTTTCTGCTGTATATTTATTCTATTTATTCTAGTTTCTGCTGTATATTTATTGTGTTTATTCTAGTTTCTGCTGTATATTTATTCTTTTACTTTAGTTTCTGCTGTATATTTATTCTATTTACTCTAGTTTCTGCTGTATATTTATTCTATTTATTCTAGTTTCTGCTGTATATTTATTCTATTTACTCTAGTTTCTGCTGTATATTTATTCTATTTATTCTAGTTTCTGCTGTATATTTATTCTATTTACTCTAGTTTCTGCTGTATATTTATTCTATTTATTCTAGTTTCTGCTGTATATTTATTCTATTTATTCTAGTTTCTGCTGTATATTTATTCTATTTACTCTAGTTTCTGCTGTATATTTATTCTATTTACTCTAGTTTCTGCTGTATATTTATTCTATTTATTCTAGTTTCTGCTGTATATTTATTCTATTTATTCTAGTTTCTGCTGTATATTTATTCTATTTACTCTAGTTTCTGCTGTATATTTATTCTATTTATTCTAGTTTCTGCTGTATATTTATTCTATTTACTCTAGTTTCTGCTGTATATTTATTCTATTTACTCTAGTTTCTGCTGTATATTTATTCTATTTACTCTAGTTTCTGCTGTATATTTATTCTATTTATTCTAGTTTCTGCTGTATATTTATTCTATTTATTCTAGTTTCTGCTGTATATTTATTCTATTTACTCTAGTTTCTGCTGTATATTTATTCTAGTTTATTCTAGTTTCTGCTGTATATTTATTCTATTTATTCTAGTTTCTGCTGTATATTTATTCTATTTATTCTATTTATTCTAGTTTCTGCTGTATATTTATTCTGTTTATTCTAGTTTCTGCTGTATATTTATTCTATTTTTTCTAGTTTTTGCTATATTTTATTCTAGTTTCTGCTGTATATTTATTCTATTTCTCTAGTTTCTGCTGTATATTTATTCTATTTATTCTAGTTTCTGCTGTATATTTATTCTATTATTCTAGTTCTGCTGTATATTTTCTGTTTATTCTAGTTTCTGCTGTATATTTATTCTATTTTTTCTAGTTTTTTGCTATATATTTATTCTAGTTTCTGCTGTATATTTATTCTTTTTACTCTAGTTTCTGCTTTAATTTTATTCTAGTTATTCTAGTTTCTGCTGTATATTTATTCTATTTACTCTAGTTTCGGCTGTATATTTATTCTATTTATTCTAGTTTCTGCTGTTATATTTATTCTATTTACTCTAGTTTCTGCTAGTATATTTATTTCTATTTATTCTAGTTTCTGCTGTATATTTATTCTATTTATTCTAGTTTCTGCTGTATATTTATTCTATTTACTCTAGTTTCTGCTGTATATTTATTCTATTTACTCTAGTTTCTGCTGTATATTTATTCTATTTACTCTAGTTTCTGCTGTATATTTATTCTATTTATTCTAGTTTCTGCTGTATATTTATTCTATTTATTCTAGTTTCTGCTGTATATTTATTCTATTTACTCTAGTTTCTGCTGTATATTTATTCTGTTTATTCTAGTTTCTGCTGTATATTTATTCTAGTTTTTCTTAGTTTTTGCTATATATTTATTCTAGTTTCTGCTGTATATTTATTCTTTTACTCTAGTTTCTGCTTTATATTTATTCTATTTATTCTAATTTCTGCTGTATATTTATTCTATTTACTCTAGTTTCTGCTGTATATTTATTCTATTTAGTCTAGTTTCTGCTGTATATTTATTCTATTTACTCTAGTTTCTGCTGTATATTTATTCTATTTATTCTAGTTTCTGCTGTATATTTATTCTATTTATTCTAGTTTCTGCTGTATATTTATTCTATTTACTCTAGTTTCTGCTTTATATTTATTCTATTTATTCTAGTTTCTGCTGTATATTTATTCTATTTATTCTAGTTTCTGCTGTATATTTATTCTGTTTATTCTAGTTTCTGCTGTATATTTATTCTATTTATTCTAGTTTCTGCTGTATATTTATTCTATTTACTCTAGTTTCTGCTGTATATTTATTCTGTTTATTCTAGTTTCTGCTGTATATTTATTCTATTTTTTCTAGTTTTTGCTATATATTTATTCTAGTTTCTGCTGTATATTTATTCTTTTTACTCTAGTTTCTGCTTTATATTTATTCTATTTATTCTAGTTTCTGCTGTATATTTATTCTATTTACTCTAGTTTCTGCTGTATATTTATTCTATTTATTCTAGTTTCTGCTGTATATTTATTCTATTTACTCTAGTTTCTGCTGTATATTTATTCTATTTATTCTAGTTTCTGCTGTATATTTATTCTATTTATTCTAGTTTCTGCTGTATATTTATTCTATTTACTCTAGTTTCTGCTGTATATTTATTCTATTTATTCTAGTTTCTGCTGTATATTTATTCTATTTACTCTAGTTTCTGCTGTATATTTATTCTATTTATTCTAGTTTCTGCTGTATATTTATTCTATTTATTCTAGTTTCTGCTGTATATTTATTCTATTTACTCTAGTTTCTGCTGTATATTTATTCTGTTTATTCTAGTTTCTGCTGTATATTTATTCTATTTTTTCTAGTTTTTGCTATATATTTATTCTAGTTTCTGCTGTATATTTATTCTTTTTACTCTAGTTTCTGCTTTATATTTATTCTATTTATTCTAATTTCTGCTGTATATTTATTCTATTTACTCTAGTTTCTGCTGTATATTTATTCTATTTAGTCTAGTTTCTGCTGTATATTTATTCTATTTACTCTAGTTTCTGCTGTATATTTATTCTATTTATTCTAGTTTCTGCTGTATATTTATTCTATTTATTCTAGTTTCTGCTGTATATTTATTCTATTTACTCTAGTTTCTGCTTTATATTTATTCTATTTATTCTAGTTTCTGCTGTATATTTATTCTATTTATTCTAGTTTCTGCTGTATATTTATTCTATTTATTCTAGTTTCTGCTGTATATTTATTCTATTTACTCTAGTTTCTGCTGTATATTTATTCTATTTATTCTAGTTTCTGCTGTATATTTATTCTATTTATTCTAGTTTCTGCTGTATATTTATTCTATTTACTCTTGTTTCTGCTGTATATTTATTCTATTTACTCTAGTTTCTGCTGTATATTTATTCTATTTACTCTAGTTTCTGCTGTATATTTATTCTATTTACTCTAGTTTCTGCTGTATATTTATTCTATTTATTCTAGTTTCTGCTGTATATTTATTCTATTTATTCTAGTTTCTACTGTATATTTATTCTATTTACTCTAGTTTCTGCTGTATATTTATTCTATTTACTCTAGTTTCTGCTGTATATTTATTCTATTTATTCTAGTTTCTGCTGTATATTTATTCTATTTATTCTAGTTTCTGCTGTATATTTATTCTATTTACTCTAGTTTCTGCTGTATATTTATTCTATTTATTCTAGTTTCTGCTGTATATTTATTCTATTTACTCTAGTTTCTGCTGTATATTTATTCTATTTATTCTAGTTTCTGCTGTATATTTATTCTATTTATTCTAGTTTCTGCTGTATATTTATTCTATTTACTCTAGTTTCTCCTTTATATTTATTCTATTTATTCTAGTTTCTGCTGTATATTTATTCTATTTATTCTAGTTTCTGCTGTATATTTATTCTATTTACTCTAGTTTCTGCTTTATATTTATTCTATTTATTCTAGTTTCTGCTGTATATTTATTCTATTTATTCTAGTTTCTGCTGTATATTATTCTATTTATTCTAGTTTCTGCTGTATATTTATTCTATTTACTCTAGTTTCTGCTGTATATTTATTCTATTTATTCTAGTTTCTGCTGTATATTTATTCTATTTATTCTAGTTTCTGCTGTATATTTATTCTATTTACTCTAGTTTCTGCTGTATATTTATTCTATTTACTCTAGTTTCTGCTGTATATTTATTCTATTTATTCTAGTTTCTGCTGTATATTTATTCTATTTACTCTAGTTTCTGCTTTATATTTATTCTATTTATTCTAGTTTCTGCTGTATATTTATTCTATTTATTCTAGTTTCTGCTGTATATTTATTCTATTTATTCTAGTTTCTGCTGTATATTTATTCTATTTATTCTAGTTTCTGCTGTATATTTATTCTATTTACTCTAGTTTCTGCTTTATATTTATTCTATTTATTCTAGTTTCTGCTGTATATTTATTCTATTTATTCTAGTTTCTGCTGTATATTTATTCTATTTATTCTAGTTTCTGCTGTATATTTATTCTATTTACTCTAGTTTCTGCTGTATATTTATTCTATTTTTTCTAGTTTTTGCTATATATTTATTCTAGTTTCTGCTGTATATTTATTCTATTTACTCTAGTTTCTGCTGTATATTTATTCTATTTACTCTAGTTTCTGCTGTATATTTATTCTTTTCACTCTAGTTTCTGCTGTATATTTATTCTTTTCACTCTAGTTTCTGCTGTATATTTATTCTTTTCACTCTAGTTTCTGCTGTATATTTATTCTTTTCACTCTAGTTTCTGCTGTATATTTATTCTATTTATTCTAGTTTCTGCTGTATATTTATTCTATTTATTCTTGTTTCTGCTGTTATATTTATTCTATTTATTCTAGTTTCTGCTGTAGATTTATTCTATTTATGCTAGTTTCTGCTGTATATTTATTCTATTTATTCTAGAGTCTGCTGTAGATTTATTCTATTTACTCTAGTTTCTGCTGTATAGTTATTCTATTTATTCTATTTTCCTGCTGTATATTTATTCTATTTACTCTAGTTTCTGCTGCATATTTATTCTATTTATTCTAGTTTCTGCTGTAAGTATTATTCTATTTATTCTAGTTTCTGCTGTATATTTATTCTATTTATTCTAGTTTCTGCTGTATATTTATTCTATTTACTCTAGTTTCTGCTGTATATTTATTCTATTTATTCTAGTTTCTGCTGTATATTTATTCTATTTATTCTAGTTTCTGCTGTATATTTATTCTATTTATTCTAGTTTCTGCTGTATATTTATTCTATTTACTCTAGTTTCTGCTGTATATTTATTCTATTTATTCTAGTTTCTGCTGTATATTTATTCTATTTATTCTAGTTTCTGCTGTATATTTATTCTATTTACTCTAGTTTCTGCTGTATATTTATTCTATTTATTCTAGTTTCTGCTGTATATTTATTCTATTTATTCTAGAGTCTGCTGTATATTTATTCTATTTACTCTAGTTTCTGCTGTATATTTATTCTATTTATTCTAGTTTCTGCTGTATATTTATTCTATTTACTCTAGTTTCTGCTGTATATTTATTCTATTTATTCTAGTTTCTGCTGTATATTTATTCTATTTATTCTAGTTTCTGCTGTATATTTATTCTATTTATTCTAGTTTCTGCTGTATATTTATTCTATTTACTCTAGTTTCTGCTGTATATTTATTCTATTTATTCTAGTTTCTGCTGTATATTTATTCTATTTATTCTAGTTTCTGCTGTATATTTATTCTATTTATTCTAGTTTCTGCTGTATATTTATTCTATTTACTCTAGTTTCTGCTGTATATTTATTCTATTTATTCTAGTTTCTGCTGTATATTTATTCTATTTATTCTAGTTTCTGCTGTATATTTATTCTTTTACTCTAGTTTCTGCTGTATATTTATTCTTTTCACTCTAGTTTCTGCTGTATATTTATTCTATTTGTCACAGATGTCAGTCTGTTTGATGAGTGCTCTGTCATTTCCATCAGGGTCATCTGTGGGGTTGGGGGGGGGGCGGTCTGGCTTGACTTACCCCTCCCATTGATTTGAGGTTCCTAATGGCTTCCATTGGACCTCCCATGATTCCACATGAATATTTCATCAGTCTTCCATATCCTCATAGTGCCCCCCCCCCCCCCCCCCCCCCCAGCTGCTGATGCTGCTGTCAGATTACAGCAAACAAGGGGGGGCGGGGCTGTAGCATGAGAGGACAATCGCATCGCAGAAGATCCATAATGAGTCAAAGATCTGCAGAGTTTTCTGATCAGAGCCACGCTGGGGGGGTGTCCTCACCCACAGAGCGTCTAATGCACTGCTTTGACTCCAGTTTAACACATTTGTGTCGACCCACACATTCAAAACACAGACAGTTTATTTGGCTACAGTTCATTTGTTTTTGATCATTTAATAGTTTGCTATAATATGTTGTGAATAAACGTTACTTTTAGACAACATTTAGGCTTTGTACTGTACATTTTTAGTCGTAAGTTTTAATTTTTTATCAAGTACTATAAATTATTTCAGGCGACCCCACGTGGGGACAGACCCCAAGGTTGAACAACACTGGACTAATGAGGCTAATGGACTCTACTGAATCCATCAGGAGCCACTGCAGGACCAGGACCACCAGGATCTTCTTCAGGCCCAGGTGGACCTCAGTAAACGGTACCAGCACATCCACACCCAGGTTCAGATGTCTGTTTTCTGTGGCAGATAGCTGAATGTTTGGTTCTTTAAATAAACCAGACAAACGTTCCCAGATCCTGGACTGCAGCTGGGATGTCCTCTCTTTGTGTTCTTCATTCTTTAGGAGACTGTTGTGGAAAAAATCCTCTTCTCAGTGGTCCTCAGAATCAGAAATGGTCATTAGACGATCACTGTCTTTGGGTGTGTTTTAACTGGAGCTCCACCGCAGTCCAGATCATTCAGAGGTGGACGCTGTCTGCAGGACTGGACACAGATGACAGTCGCTCATAGTCTCTGATATGAAACTAATACAGTCTGTGCCCGGCCGGAAAATCTGGGAGTTCAGGAAGAGATGAAGCTGTTGTGAAAACGCAGCTGTTCTGGAACACAGGTGTCCGTGTGTCCATGACCAAACACAAAGTACGACACAACCCTTTGTCTGACAGGAATGGAACCCCAGTCTCTCAGAGTTCAAACAGTCTCATATATAATATGGAATAGATGTAAACCTGCCATTACAGATGCTCTGAGGCACTCCTTCATTTGATTCCACAGATTAAACGGTCATCTCTGCGGCGCTGCATTTTACACTTTTCAGCAAAAACATCCCAGTAACTCCTGAAGCGTTGACACTATCCACATAATTCGAACCGCATCGGAAAGCTGACATTCTGAGCTTTACGACACTATGTAATGCTTTATAGCAGCAATGCAGGACTCTATTACAAGTACACTCACAGTCAATGAAAACTTTGAGACCATATTTTTCAACATAATTTTTATTTTGAAACCCTAAACTGGAATTTTTTCATATGAATCATTTGTTTAGGATATTGGCACAGAAACACAAATCTAAAGTTTCAAGAATAATTTCAAAATAAAAAACTTAAAAGAAAATGGCACCTGCCAAACACAAAGTCACAACAGTCAATACGGTATGGCCTCCGTTTGCTTCGATGTAGGCGGTGATCCGTTGACACAAAAAAAAAAAAAAAAAGCCTGGAAATAACCAAATATATGAAGCCAAAACCTAGAAACTGAATGTTCAAGAGCAAACAACATGTTTGAACCGATGGGAAAGAGTCGAAAGTTTGTTTTTGTAATTTCAAAAAGTTTCATTATGGACACTTACTTTTTTTTTTTACTAAAACACACTATTTTAAGCTTTAATTATTCAAAATAATGATAATTAATGATGAGATATTGAAAGTTAAGTTCTTCCTGAAAACAAAGTTGCAAAACAATTGGCAAAGCAGGTTTGATAGTTTTTATTAGTTTTCCTTTTTTTTCTAAATGCTTAGTTGTAGTTTAGTTGTAGTTCAGTTGTAGTTCAGTTATAGTTCAGTTGTAGGTCAGTTGTAGTTCAGTTTTAGTTCAGTTGTAGTTTAGTTGTAGTTCAGTTGTAGTTCAGTTGTAGTTCAGTTGTAGTTTAGTTTAGTTGTAGTTCAGTTGTAGTTCAGTTGTAGTTCAGTTGTAGTTTAGTTGTAGTTCAGTTGTAGTTCAGTTGTAGTTCAGTTATAGTTCAGTTGTAGTTCAGTTTTAGTTCAGTTGTAGTTCAGTTGTAGTTCAGTTGTAGTTCAGTTGTAGTTCAGTTGTAGTTCAGTTTTAGTTCAGTTGTAGTTTAGTTGTAGTTCAGTTGTAGTTCAGTTGTAGTTTAGTTGTAGTTCAGTTGTAGTTTAGTTTAGTTCAGTTGTAGTTCAGTTTTAGTTCAGTTGTAGTTCAGTTGTAGTTTAGTTGTAGTTCAGTTGTAGTTTAGTTGTAGTTCAGTTGTAGTTCAGTGGTCTCTTTTCTCTTCTTCTCTGTGCTCCTATTCAAATCAATCCCAGACAGGACTCTGCTGCTTTAGTCTCCATGTTTCCAGGTAGAGTGGGGACCAGAAGACGACTGGAAACCACAAGTGAACACAAGTGACGGAGCAAAAAGTGTCGTATGGAGACAGCACAGAAAACTGAGAGAGACAAAGAAATCCATTTAACATCAATCTGACATTGACAAAGACCAAAACCAAGGGAATTTGATCCAGAATTTGTATCTGTTTTAGTTAGTTTAGTAAACACACAATACAGTTTCAGTTAGTTATGTTTTTTTCTTTGAATTCTAGTTTTTATTTATTTCAGTGAATGAAAATGTTTTTACAGTTCTAGTTTTAGTCATTTGGTTAGTTTTGGTTAAGGACAATAACCTCGGTTCAGGTTCTGGCTGTGTTCCTCATCTGCGTTCATTGGATTATTTAACTGCTGTCTGCTGTCTGATGCCTTCAGGAGCCTGACTCCTCATCCCCGGGTCCTCTTCTGTCTGGGCTTCTGCTGCCCCCTGGTGGTCAAACATGTCCACACACAGTGGTCCCAGTCCCAGTGGGTTGACATTCAAATACTCAGTGTTAAACACACACACACACACACACACACACACACACACACACACAGCACTGACTCCATCTAATGCAATCCACGGCAACAGCACACACTCCAGTCACACAGATCCTGCAGCAGTGCCTCTACCTCCATGTGACACTGCTGACTGTTAATATGCATGCAGCTGCAGCAGAGGAGTGCATCAAATACAGCTGTGTGTGTGTGTGTGTGTGTGTGTGTGTGTGTGTGTGTGTGTGTGTGTGTGTGTGTGTGTGTGTGTGTGTGTGTGTGTGTTCAGTGTAAATCAGTGCTTATGAACCCATTCAGACCCACTGGTACTGAAGTGTCAGTTCCCAAATGAAATTTTCTCTGTATTTAACCTTTTTTAAGTATTTTATCACCATTTGATATAATTTTATCCTCTTTATTTTGATTTTTTTCAGTGGAAATCATGTATTTTCCTAGATTTAATTCACTGATCATGAGAATTAATGACATTCTTGTGGTTCAAACACGTTCCATACACAAAATTGCCTGGCATTAGATAGATAGATAGATAGATAGATAGATAGATAGATAGATAGATAGATAGATAGATAGATAGATAGATAGATAGATAGATAGATAGATAGATAGATAGATAGATAGAACGTCTTTATTTCAGACTCACGGTCCACACTAAAAACCAAACAGATCAATCCAAACCCACTCAGGTGTTTGTTCTTTACTTATCTGATGGAAACATAAGGACAGAGCAGCTGTTCTACCTTTGATGTTCTCTGTTTATTTGGATTCATATTTGGTTTGAATTTCTTCTGTCACTCATTGGACTGAAAACTAGCTAACACTAGAGCAGCTGCTGATTATACAGAACATTTACAGAGAAATAATATCAGATCAATACCTGGTTTTAACCCTTTCATGCATGACGTCCACATTTGTGGACACATAGTTTCAGCTCATTTTCCCAATGGTTATTGAGCCAATATTCTCCAAACCACATGGGGGCAGTCTGTATAGACCCACAGTAATACAATGAAAAGAAGTGTCATCTTAGTTTTAGAATTGTGACTGCTCTGTCACCTCATACATTTAACCTCCTCAGACCCAGCTGTGGGTTTACTGTCCATGTTTGGAGACAGGAGTCATATCTTGATACAAAAACCCCAAAAACAAACAAAAAACAGCTGTCCACCACAAAGGACATTCCATAAAAATTTTAAAAATGTGTCTGAAAAAAATATTGCATCATAATGTTTCCAATAAAGGCAATTATTAAAAAAAAAAAAAAAAAAAAAAAAAAAAAAAAAAGCCGAAACTCAAATATTAAATATCTTCTTAACAGAGCCACATTAAAAAAAAAAAAAAAAAAAAAAAAGAAATTCAAAATGCATTTCAACTTTAGTCTAATTTTGAGTAATAAAATCAATCTAAAAATATATATAGAGAGATAATTTTTCTTCATAATTCATGCATGAAAGGGTTAATAAACAATCTGCATAAACACCTCATCCATGGGGGGGTGCCATTGCTGCGTGACGTCAGAACTCAGAACTGGGAGAACATGGATCTAGTAGGAGTTCAGGTGGAAGTCCCAGGTTTAACTGCCATTCCAGTACATTTACACCAGTAGAAGGATGGAAAAACAGCAGTTACAGGTGGACTGGAACGCAGCATAAAGATCTGAATGCTTTTAGTTCAGGGTCCACATTCAGACCAGTTCAACCTGAAGTGGGTCAAACCAGTCAAACACCACCAGAATATCCAGTAAATACTCACAGCTCCATGTTTTTCACCTGGTAAATGTAAACATTTTCATATATTTATACCAAAACAAAATATAATTTAGCAAAAAATGTAAATAACCTGAACAAATATGAACGACCTGAAATGTCTGAAGAGAAGTTAAATTTTAATAATATTCTGTCTGTTATGAAATGTTTAATGAGTTTGTAGATCCACTGTGATCTCTACGTTCTAATGAACAAGTGTCAGTGATAAACTGAGGCAGAACAGTGTTCAAATTACACTGATTTAGTAGGTAGCGGTCCATCCTCATCAGAGTGCGCGGTAGCGGTCCGTGATTTTCACCAGTGGTGATTGAGAGGGGGGGGGGGTTGGGGTTGGAGTTGGAGCGGGTGGGGGTGTAGCTCCATGATTATGTGATTGTGTGTGTGGAGGTGATAGCATCGTTGTCCGAGCAGGAGTGAAAGTGAAACTAACTCGCTTTACTGTTCATCTGACTCTCCTTGTCGCACACACACAGGAGCAGCGAGCGACAGCCTCTCTGCGCAGCAAAAAAACTTCATATATCGGCCACATTGACTACATATTGGCCAATGTTGATTAATTGGTGACACGCTATAATCGGCCGATTAATCGGTTGGGCTCTAACATATATACATGTATATACACTATATATCCAACAGTATTCCCTCTCCTGCTTTGACTCCCATATGAATGTCAGGTCCATCCCATTCCTAGTCTATGGGTTCAGTCTGATGTGGCTCCACCCTTTGCAGCTCTAACAGCTTCAACTCTTCTGGGAAGGCTGTCCACAAGGTTTAGGAGTGTGTTCATGGGAATTCTGGACCGTTCTTCCAGAAGCGCATTTGTGAGGTCCCACACTGATGTTGGACAGAAGGCCTGGCTCTCAGTCTGCGCTCTAATTCATCCAAAGGTGTTCTATGGGGTTGAGGTCAGGACTGTGTGCAGGCCAGTCCAGTTCATCCACACCAGACTCTGTCCTCCATGTCCAAATGGACCTTGCTTTGTGCACTGGTGCACAGTCATGTTGGAAGAGGAAGGGGCCGGCTCCAAACTGTTCCCACAAAGCTGGGAGCGTAGAATTGTCCCAAATGTCTTGTTCTGCTGAAGCATTCCCAGTTCCTTTCACTGGAACTAAGGGGCCCAGCCCAGCTCCTGAAAAACAACCCCACACCATAACCCCCCCTCCACCAAACTTTACACTCGGCACAATGCGCTCCCACAAGTATCGTTCTCCTGGTGACCGCCAAATCCCAGACCCTTCCATCAGATCGCCAGATGGAGAAGTGTGATTGGTCAGTCCAGAGAAGGCTCCTCCCCTGCTCTACAGTCCAGTGGCGGCGTGCTTTACACCACTGCATCCACCGCTGTGCATTGCACTTGCTGATGTATGGCTCTGATGCGGCCGCTCGGCCACGGAAACCCATTCCATGAAGCTCTGTGCGCACTGTTCTGGAGCTAATCTGAAGGACACATGAAGTTTGGAGGTCTGTACCATTGACTCTGCAGAAAGTCGTCCACCTCTTCGCACTCTGCGCCTCAGCATCCGCTGACCCCGCTCCGTCAGTTTCCGTGGCCTACCACTGCGTGGCTGAGTCGCCGTCGTTCCCAAACACTTCCACTTTCTTATAATCCAGCTGACAGCTGACTGTGGAATATTTAGGAGCCAGGAAAGTTCACCACTGGATTTGTGTCACAGGTGGCATCCTATCACAGTTCCACGCTGGAATTCACTGAGCTCCTGAGAGAGACCCATTCTGTCCCAAATGTTTGTAAAAGCAGTCTGCATGCCTAGGGCTGGATTTAATCCACCTGTGGACATGGAAGGGACTGGAACAGCTGAGTCTGAGGATTGGGATGGAGGAGACAAGACTTTTGGAAATATAGTATATATATATATATATATATATATATATATATATATATATATATATATATATATATATATATATATATGCACACACAAGGTGGGGAAGCAAAATGTACAATATTTTGAGGCAGGGATTGAAAGACAGTGTATGACCAATTAGTTTATTGAAAGTCATGAGAATTTATTTGCCACAAGAAAATGTCCATAATAGAAAATGTTTTTATTCTATGTGTCCTCCTTCTTTCTCAATAACTGCCTTCACACGCTTCCTGAAACTTGCACAAGTGTTCCTCAAATATTGGGGTGACAACTTCTCCCATTCCTCTTTAATAGTATCTTCCAGACTTTCTGGTAATAGTTTTGCTCATAGTCATTCTCTTCTTTCCATTATAAACAGTCTTTATGGACACTCCAACTATTTTTGAAATCTCCTTTGGTGTGACGAGTGCATTCAGCAAATCACACACTCTTTGACGTTTGCTTTCCTGATTACTCATATGGGCAAAAGTTTGTGAAAAGGTATGGATAATAGTGTTAGGTATGATTATGACATCAGTATATGTTTGGGTTCAAAACAACTGACGTAGTGCCTGCTGAGAAAAAACAACTAAATGTTCAGTGTACATTTGGCTTCCCCACCCTGTATATATATATATATATATATATATATATATATATATATATATATATATATATATGGAGAGAGAGAGAGAGAGAGAGACACAGAGAGAGAGAGAGAGAGAGAGAGTTTAATTCAAGATTTTTTGGGGTTAATTCAAGCAAAAATAAACTCTTCCAGTGGAACCAGTGTAAATGCTCCTGTTCAGATCAGTGTAACTCAGATGTTGCAGATCTGTTGTCTGTAAATCAGTTCTTCTGTCTCAGTGTACAGTTCCTCTGGAGGTGATTCTGTCTGATTTTCAGTGTGATCAGATATTTGGAACAGAAATGAGACAAATACACTGGGTCAGATGTATATTTTTTACAGTGTACTGGAGTGTCAGATATGGAGCCACTCTTGTTCAGTTTAACCCTTACAGACCTAAACCACCTACTGATCTAAACTGTTGAATTCCTGTTAATCCACTAATCCTATCAATCCATGTCAATAATTGGTGTCAAATAAAGTTCTTCATCTGTTCATGGTCATCAGATATGACCATATTTGGACGTTCAGAGGCTCTGTAGTTACCATGGAAACACTGTCATCTTCTCTAACATTGATTCTCCAGTCAAACCCATGCAGCTGGAGCAGTGACAGTGGATGAGGATGGTTGTTTTTACATTCAGTCATTGATATATTTGGTGAAACAGTCACTTTTTCTTCAGTTTTGAAATAATAACCTTTGAATTTACTTACTTTTCATTAACATCTAAATTCACTTTAGGAAAATACATGATTTACTGTGAAAAAAATGCCAAATACAGAGGATAATATTCTAATAAATGGTGATTAACCAGTTAATAAAGGTTAAACATGTAGAAAACCTTCCTTTGTGAACTGACACTACAGTCCCAGTGGGTCTGTTTGGGTTAATGCTGCTTTAATGTGGTTCAAAATAAACCCTGTTATCAGGACACCAGGAAAAAAGACACTTCCTGTTTCATAACTTACAACCTGTTGCACAAGAACAAACTGGAACTGACGTCACTGTTTGATATTACCCAAAAAAAGGATAAATGTTCACTTTAAAACCACCCGTTTAGTGTTCTATAGTCATGGAAAACATTCTTATCCACCCTTGTTTATTTGGGTTTTTTTTTGTTTTGGTTTTGTTTGTTTTTGTTGTTTTGGTTTTCTGTTTGTTTTTTTTTTCAATCAATGTAGATTAAAATAATTTTTTTTAAAAATCAGCTTTTTTTATCGTCACTGTGCGTCTGAATCAGCAGTTGGGCTGACTCATTTTTTATTTATTTTTTCAGTTAGGGTGATTCTTTTTTTTATGTATTTTTATTTTTTCAGTTGGGGTGATTCATGTTTTATTTATGTTTTATTTTTTCATTTGGGCTGTCTCATTTTTTATGTATTTTTATTTTTTCAGTTAGGGTGATTCTTTTTTTATGTATTTTTATTTTTTCAGTTGGGGTGATTCATGTTTTATTTATGTTTTATTTTTTCATTTGGGCTGTCTCATTTTTTATGTATTTTTATTTTTTCAGTTAGGGTGATTCTTTTTTTTATGTATTTTTATTTTTTCAGTTGGGGTGATTCATGTTTTATTTATGTTTTATTTTTTCATTTGGGCTGACTCATTTTTTATGTATTTCTATTTTTTCAGCTGGGGTGATTCATTTTTTATTTTTATTTTTTCCCAGTTGCTGTGATTCATGTTTTCGTGAGTTCGACACAAACTACATGCAAATACTTGACGAGAGCCCGAAGCTGTGCTGGTCCAATCAAACTGCGCCAACTGGACGTTGTTCCCGGAATGTTCCGTCTCTGTCCAATCAGAGCTGAATGCGTGGAAGACTACAGGAAATGTCGAACTTCTGGACCAATCAGATTGCGACATGCTATCCTACGTCACCGGGAAGCCCGTACAATCAGGAACAACTGCGTGCTCACTTTACCGGCGTCCGTACAGGAGTGGGAGCACCTCATGAGTGGAGTTCTGCACAGACCAGCAGTCCTTCTGTTTCACAAACACACTTCAGTCCGTTTGAGTCGAAATGTTTAGTTTAAGCGGGTTGTCCGTGGCGCTCGCGCTCGCCGTGGTGCCGCCCATCACTGCTGCTCTAAAAGAAGGAGAGTGTGAAGGTAGGATGTGTGTTAGCATACCTGAGCTAGCACTAGCATAACCGAGCTAATACAGCAGCTGTTCTCAGAGAAGGAGAGTGTGAAGGTAGGATGTATGCGAGCTTAATTTAACTACTACAGCACTAGCATAAGTGTGCTGTTCTCAGAGAAGGAGAGTGTGAAGGTAAGACTGACTGTTAGCATAAGTCTGTTAACATAACTGAGCTAATACTGCACTAGCATAAGTGTGCTGTTCTCAGAGAAGGAGAGTGTGAAGGTAAGACTGACTGTTAGCATAAGTCTGTTAACATAACTGAGCTAATACTGCACTAGCATAAGTGTGCTGTTCTCAGAGAAGGAGAGTGTGAAGGTAAGACTGACTGTTAGCATAAGTCTGTTAACATAACTGAGCTAATACTGCACTAGCATAAGTGTGCTGTTCTCAGAGAAGGAGAGTGTGAAGGTAGGATGTGTGCTAGCATAACTGAGCTAGCACTAGCATAACTGAGCTAGTACAGCAGCTGTTGTCAGAGAAGGAGAGTGTGAAGGTAGCTCTGACTGTTAGCTTAACTGAGCTAGTACTAGCATAACTGCTGTTCTCAGAGAAAGAGAGTGTGAAGGTGGGATGTGTGTCTGCTAGCATAGCTCTGCTAATATAGCACCAGGATGTGTGAAGGTAGGTCTGACTGTTAGCTTAACTCTTACAAATTAATTCAAATTAATTAAAGTAATGTGACAAAAGTAGTCAATTTACAGTTATGTACATGCACTATTGTCTATGAACAGAGAATACAGATAAATCAGTGGTCTGTAGAAATATGGCTAATACTTCATACAGCACTTGGAGGTCTGTGTGTTGGCATAAGTGAGCTACTACAGCAGCTGGAGGTCTGTGTGTTAGCTTCACTCTGCTACTACAGCAGCTGGAGGTCTGGTTTGACTGATGCCAAAGTGGCAAGAAAAGCAGAAAATACCCATTCAGGATTGGTCAGTATTTGGGGCTTTAACCAGTTCTGAACAGGTGGGAATGACAGAGACTGTTGGATGATTGTAGAACATACAGTCCATGTCACTGTTATTCAACCGGATGAACAACAGTTTGCATTTGTGGCAATTAAACAGTGAAGATTTGTTTTTCATGGTTATGATCGACTGAATTCTTAGACATGGCTTAGTTTTTAGTACAGTCGTACAGATGCATTTTCCACTTTTACTGTAAGCTTACTAAGTATGTCACGATAAATACGTTCTTTTCAAAACTGAAAATAACAATAAATAGTAGCTTTGTTGTCAGAAAAATAGAGAATCGATTGTGATAATTTCTGGTTTTCATCAACCTAGAACTCATGTTAGTATTTTCTATAATAAACCAGGCATGCTTATTGGTTTCAGAAATGAATGAATGACAGTTAATGGTTCAAAGTGGGGAATTATCAGCCCCTTCCATATGGATGTTCCATGACCCAAGTATGGATTTCTATAGTTCATGGAATCATTCAACTAACTTCTGAAAGGATTTAGACTATTCAGTCACTTCACAAATTATGTAAATACTGTTTTCATGTTAAATTGTCTGAAGAATCTCATTCTGTACAACAGCAGATTCTGACCGGCTGTTATTTGTTTGAATTTTCCCTTTGTTTCAGTGTGTGTGTCCTTCCTGGGGAAGTTTTACCAGTCACTCAAGGACAACAACGTCAACTTCAACAACGCAGAGATAGAGACAGCCATCATAAAATTCTGCAAAGACGCCAAAGGCAAAGAAAACCGCTTTGTAAGTATTTATGCAGTAGTGTACCAGTGTAGTTAGAATACACTTTGTGTCCTCGGATTGTAGTCACCACTGTAAATCAGCTTTTAAATCAGGAGTTAAAATTTCAAGAGGAAATTATACATTTAAATTAGACATTATATATATTTTTTCGTTAGCTTATAGTACTTTTTTTTATTTTTAATTGGATTGTCTTCTCTCTGTTGCACTTTGAGATTCTGCCGAATGAAATGTGCTTTATAAATGCTATTTCTATTATTATTATAATTATTATGATTATTATTATTCTTTGGCACCCACTTGTAAATCAGATCTCATAAATCATTGACAGTCTGTGTTTTCAGTTCATGTCTCTTAAGCAGTGATCTAAATGCAGATGCTACTGCAAACCTGGTCCAAATAAAAGCTTGAGTCCAGATAATAACTCTAAGAATATGTGTCACATTTTAGGTTCATCTGATTTTATACAGATACTAGAGATAAAACTAAAAGAGTTTTCCATGTTTATCTTGTCATGTTGAAAATATTACCTTTCAAGGAACTTCTTTATTACTACATTGTCATTATAGAGTACACATAGATGTACTTTTTTAGCATTTGTCCCATATTAAGGCATAACACCATGATAAAGTGAGTAGTGTCGAACTTTAAACAAATGGATCTAGGCCCGCTGTGAACATCCACAGCCACATTTGGATGCTATTTACTCTTCTAGTATATGGAAAGTATATCATTTTCACTGAGCTGCAAATACAAAGAATTTAACTTGTATTAAAGATGTGCAACGTGCACAGGAAATACAATAGTGCAACGGTGCACTTCTGCAGCGGTCTTTAACTCTGCCCATAATTGCTCAAAAGATCAATAATGCAGATGCTCTGACCATATCTGCAGAATGGACTGAAGTTTGGAAAATAACATGGAATGTGGATGCTATTCTACAGGATTTTTGCACATTCTTGAACAGTTTAGTTCAGGGGTTCTCAAACTCCTGTTCTTTCGGGTTCCACATTCAGTCTGATTTGATCTGCAGTGGACCCAACCAGTAAAATAATAACAGAATAACTGATAAATAATGACAACTGACAATTTATGTCTGTTTTAGTGCAAAAAAAACCCCATTAAATTATGAAAATACTTACTTTTATAAACTATCCAAACATAAAAGATGTGAATAACCTGAAAAAACGGAAATTTCTACAGAAAAATCAGTGTAATTTTCTCAGTCTTCTTCCTCAACTTCTCATTAGTCCATGTGCATTCTGGATCAGATCTCCAAAGACACTAAACACTGAGGAACAGGAAGAAAAGAGTTCAAACTGGACTGAATTTAATACAGACATTTCAGGTTGGACACATTTGTTGAGGTTAGTCACATTTTATTGGTACAGGAGAGTTTCGAAATGGAAAGAGTTTCAGAATTTAATGTGATTTTTTGCACTAAAACAAAGACAAACATTTGCAGTTGTCATTATTTACAGACATAATGTCATATTATTTTTTCTATCAAACCCAGTAGTAAATCTGCAGTTATTCTTTTGTGTGGGTTCTTCTGCTGTTCTTATTGGACTGTAGATCAGATTGGTCTGGATGTGGAACCCACACTAACATGAGTTCCACAGCCTGGACTGTGGAATTTATACACTTTGTAAATTCATCCCAGGGGTCGGACTGGAACTTTTGGGGGGGGACGCATTTGGGCCCCGGGACACATGTTTGACAGCCCAGGTTTAGTTTATTTATTTGGGTATTAATTCCCTCCGTCATTGTTTTCAGTTGCAGTTGTTGTATGTCTGTGTTTTGATCATGCATTTATTTGTTTATTCATCAGGGACAGTCCACATTAATGCACATTTCTGTAAATGTGCCAGTATTAACAAAATAGCTATTTTTTAACTGTTGTCTGTGGATAAGAAGTAAAACACCAGCATTTATGAAATTAGAAACAGTGTAAAAATGACACATAATCTGAGTGAATGATGGAAGAGTAAACCGAACAACATCCAAAACACCTTTTGGATGGCATAAACCAGTGAGTGGTGGTTTTAATTACCTTCATGTTCCACTCGTCTAGTGTTACTACATCGGGGCAACGAGCGACGCTGCGACCAAGATAATCAATGAGGTGTCCAAGCCGCTCAGCCACCACGTCCCAGTGGAGAAGATCTGTGAGAAACTGAAGAAAAAAGACAGTCAGATCTGCGAACTGAAATACGGTAGGTGTCTGAAGGACTTTGGCTGGTTAAAGGTGCAGGAGGCTTTTGTGACCAGTGTTTCCTCAGATCTGTCCATCCTCAGTCAGATCCTCAGTATTACTGGTCTGTTGGTCTGTCTGTCATTCGTCAGCTGAATCTCTTCCTCATGCTGAACAGTTTCTTAGTTCCATCCACCACAAACAAACATGTGTTTACAAACAGAGCCAGTACAGAACTGGGCATCTGCGGAAATTTGTCGTGTCGTGCATTGTGGGAAGTGAAGGCTCGTGCAGCCGCCTGACAGCAGCAGCTGGAACAGACACCATCACAAACAGCAGGAACCCCTTCCTTCTGTGCATATTCCTGCAGCCGTTTCTGCATTTCTGCGTGTTTGTTTCATCCATATAATACCATATGCTGGTGCTACTGCTGTCAGGTGGCTGCTTGAACCTCCGTTTCCCACAATACACGTTGCAACAAAATTCCTCGAATGTTTGTGGTGGATGGAACTAAGAAACTGTTCACTGTAATGGAAGAGATTCAGCCGAGGAATGACAGACAGACCAACAGATTCATGAAACTGAGGATATGACTGAGGATGGACAGATCTGAGGAAACACTGGTCACAAAAGTCTCCAGCACCTTTAACCTGGGGGGGCAGAGCTTTTTCTACTGCTGCCCCACCCCTCTGGAACTGTGTCCCACCTACCATCTGACACTGCTCCGACCTCAACACCTTCACATCCCTTTGAAAAACTCACTGATTTAAGATTGCTTTTAATATTTAACTGTTTCATATTCATACACCTGCCTTCTGCACCAGCTTTGAACTGTTTTTAATGTGTTTGGTTTCTGTTTTTTATCTGCTGTATGTAAAGTGTCTTTGAGTTCCATGAAAAGCGCTATACAAATAAAATGTATTATTGTTATTGTTATTATTAATTCTATGCAGAAACACCCCCCCCCCCATACTGCTCAACTCTGATTTGTTTAATTTGAGGGACTATTTGACATCAGCATACACAGTTAGATGTTTAATAATGTGACAAAAAGCGGAAGATTGTGGGCTTTTGCCAGTCGCTGTGTTCAACATGTGTCCTTACTGTGTTTCTCATGTGTTAAACTTGCTGTGTTTCTCATGCAGACAAACAGCTGGACTTGAGCACCGTGGACCTGAAAAAGCTGAAAGTGAAGGACCTGAAGAAGATTCTGGAGGACTGGGGCGAGTCCTGTAAAGGCTGCGCCGAAAAGTCCGACTTCATCCGCAAAATCACCGAGCTCATGCCCAAGTACGCACCGGCAGCCGCCAAAGCACGGACAGAACTGTAACGGAAAAACCAACCAAACACAAAACAACCACAACAACTTTGGACTCGATTGGAACCCGACTGCTATCCAGAGAAGAAAAGAAGAGAAGTGGAGTTTAGTCTGACATGTGTGTCCATCTGTTGGTTTAGACTCATTCATCCGGTTTACGACACAGGTTCTGAAGTGTTGACGTTGGTCTGATCACCTGAGGCTCAAATCCTTTACTATACTTTTCAGTCCAGTGTAAAAGGAGGAACAGTGTTTGCAACAGTCATTGGATGTAATTCATAAGACAGGAGCACCGCGAGGGATGAGGTTTTCCACTAAAGCAGTCGACCAGATTCATTTGGCTTTATTTCATGGACAGTAAACTGACCAAATACCCAAGGATTCATGTAAACGAAAAAACAAGGGCACTTTCTGAGTAGAGACACACACACACAGAGACTGGTGACAAATGACAGCAAAAATCCAATGGGATCACATCCACGTCAGCAGGTCCAAGTCCAACACGTGTAAAATTCAGGACCAATGTGTTACACCAGGGCTGTCAAACATGCGTCCCCCCAAAGGTTCCAATCCAACCCCTTGGATGGATTTACAAAGTGTATAAATTCCACAGTCCAGGCTGTGGAACTCATGTTAGTGTGGGTTCCACATCCAGACCAATCTGATCTACAGTCCAATAATAACAGCAGAAGAACCCACACAGAAGAACCACTGCAGATTTACTACTGGGTTTGATGAGAAAGAATAATATTAATAATAACTAGAAGCACTCGGAGAGCGCAGACCTCCGCCAAGTCTGATCAGTGGCCCCCCCCGTGGGCCCCCCCCACCCCCGATCACCACCAAAATTTAATCATTTCTTCCTTATCCCATTTCCAACAAACCCTGAAAATTTCATCCAAATCTGTCCATAACTTTTTGAGTTATGTTGCACACTAACGGACAGACAAACAAACAGACAGACAGACAAACAAACAAACCCTGGCAAAAACATAACCTCCTTGGCGGAGGTAATAATAATAATATTATAATGACAACTTCAAAGTGCCTAAAAATAACATCAACCCTTTCATGCATGACGTCCACATTTGTGGACACATCCTTTCCAAAGGGTTATAAAGGTAATATTCTCCAAACCACATGGCAGTCTGTATAGACCCTAATACTGTGAAAAAAGGAGCATCTTAGTTTTAGAATTTGGACTGCTCTGTGAACTCATAAAGTGAACCTCATAAGACCCAACTATGGGTTTTCTGTCCTCGTTTGTGGACAAGAGTTTCACAGCTTTATGAAAAACAAAAAAAACTGTCTAACAAAGGACATGCCATAATTTTTTTTAAAAATCATCTGAAAAAACTTTTACATCATGATGTTTCTAATATAGGCAATTATGTAATTAAAAAGCCAAAACTTGTTCCTTCCTGGGTCTCAGGAGGGTAAATATCTTAATAAAACCACTTTTTTAATAAATTCAAAATGCATTGTAATTTTAGCCTAATTTTGAGTAATAAATTCAATCTATAAAAAATCTAGATACTTTTTTCAGAATTAATGCATGAAAGGGTTAAATTATGAAACTCTTTCCATTTCCAAACTCTCCTGTACCAATAAAATGTGACTAACCTGAACAAATGTGCCCAACCTGAAATGTCTGTATTAAATTCAGTCCAGTTTGAACTCTTTTCTTCCTGTTCCTCAGTGTTTAGTGTCTTTGGAGATCTGATCCAGAATGCACATGGACTAATGAGAAGTGGAGGAAGAAGACTGAGAAAATTGCACTTGTTTTTCTTAATTTTTTTTTTAATTTCATTTTTTTCAGGTTATTCAGTTTTTTTGGGATGGTTTATAAAAGTAAGTATTTTCATGGAGTTGTCATTGTTTATAGGTTATTCCCTCCACCAAGGAGGTTAGGTTTTTGCTGGTGTTGGTTTGTCTGTCTGTCTGTCCATTTGCAAGATAACTCAAAAAGTTATGGACAGATTTGGATGAAATTGTCAGTAAATGTTGATAGTGGCACAAGGAACAAATGATTAAATTTTGGTGGTGATTTGGGGGGGGCGGGTCTGCCTTGGCGGAGGTCTGAGTGCCTCTAGTTTTGTTCTTATTTGACTGGTTGGGTCCACTGTAGATCAAATCAGGCTGAATGTGGAACCTGAAAGAACAGGAGTTTCAGAGTCCTGATCTACAGCGTCTCCCTCAGATTCCGTTTGCAGACCGCTGTTCAGAAACCCGCCTCTAGATCTTCTGCCAACAAGAAGCTTATGCCAAAATGCTTTATGGAAAAACTGTGTTGAGCTTTGAGTGGTCGTCCTGAACTTGACTGTGATTGGCTGGTGTCTGGTTCAGACGGTCGAGTGTTCATGGATACATGTTACATCCAACTGGGAATGATCGCTCTCCAACAGAGACAGACTGATGTCAAAACTTTTTTTTTTTTTTACCTCAAGTTTAGTCTTTTTATGTTTAAATTTATGGTGAACATAGTCACCCATAGTCCACTGTGGTCCAACCGATTCTGCAGTTCTGTTCTGATGCCTGTGCAAACGGAGGTCCAAACAACCTTCAACCTTCACCCCTGTGCTTGTATTTTTTACTGAATATGCTTAATTTGTAAATCTAGGTCAAAGTGCATTATTTATGGGAAGAAAAAAAAGTAAAAGATGAATAATTTGGAGTGTGGACCTTTTTAGTTTTAAACCAAAATGGTTGTAAATTGTGTGCATTAATAAGGGACAGATGCATCATGGGACATTTGAACTAGTAGAGGAGCTTCCTCTGCTTGGTTTTAGAACTAGTTCTGTAGTATGAGCCTTTTCCACGTTTGCGCACACATACTTCTGTACTCACAGGTGCCTGGAGTCTGGGTGACTGATGTTTCAGTTCATGATGTTCGTCTGAAAGTCGAAGGTTCAAGGGTCCAAATGACATACGTGTCCTTCCACTTTCAGCAAGAAAACATATTTATTTAGGTTTTTTTTTTAGCTTTTCTTCTGTTCATAGTCTTATTCCTCTTTGGTTTCTAACAGGTGATTGTTTTCATGCTCGGTTTTGTTTTGTGTCCAGACAGTTTTCTGAACAGTGTAAGTCCTGAAGCGTCCTCAGTCCTCCTGCATTTTCTATGCAGCACTGAGATCACTGACACAACGGGATAAACGAAACCAGGAGGCAGACCAATATTAGAATACATTTCAAATTAAAAGAAGAAAAGTATGGAAGTAAATCTGTCTCATCAGATTCTGAATTATAAAAGCCATTGATTTTCTAGCACTGAGTTTTTTTGCACTGAAATTAAGGATCTGAATTTTTTGTCTCTGAATTCAACTATGTTCATAAATTTAGAATTAAAAAAATTTAGACGCAAAAAATTCCTATCACACATCCGGGACACCAAGGATAAGCAATGATTCTATCTCAAGTCGAACTGACAGCCAGCCAATCAAGTTAAGTTAGGTTGGTCATGTGACACCAATGGGAAGATGGTCAGCGCGGATGTGTGATCTGAATTTTTTGCATCTGAATTTTTTAAATTCTGAATTTATGAACGTAGTTGAATTCAGGGACAAAAAAAATTCAGATACTTAATTTCAGTGCAAAAAAACTGAGTGCTAGAAATTCAGTAGCTTTTATAATTCAAAATCTGATGAGACAGATTTACTTCCATAGAAAAGTGATTGTGGATGAAAAATGTGCAATGTTTTGCTTCCACTCTGCTGTGTCTAAGAAAACTGTTGTGGTGGATTTGAAAGAAACTATATTTTTCTTTCTATTGTACATGTGGCAGTGACTGGTAATAATGAACTGGCATGGAACACTCCTGGACTGTCTTCACCTCTAGAAGGGATAGATATTTTATTGTTTTAATCTGGGAATACGGTGTGTACGTGAAAAAAATACTGGATAAAATATGTGTGAAAACAGGGAGAGGAAAGCTTCAAATATGCTGTTTGACACTGACTTCATGTAAGTCCTAGTCATTTATTACAACTGTACTATTCTACTTTTTCATTAAAATATGAAAAAAAGCAGAGGCTTGTATGATTTCCTTCAAAGCATATGTGTCGACGGTACTCGAGGACTCTTTCATTTGAGACTATTTGGGTGGGATTTTAAACCCATACGAGGTCACAGTGCCAATGATTACACACTATTGATAATAAAAAAACAAAATATGAACGTGTTGGACAGGTTTATGATCCGATAAAGACACTGGTTTACAAGAGTATAAAGAAAAGGTTCAGAAATAAAGTAAAAATATATTTCTCACTGAAGCATCTATTTTCATTTAAAAAAAATTATTAACATTATTATTGTGAACAATTAAACAGTATATATACAAAACAATATACATAAAAGTAGGACAAAAAATATTTAGCTATTTTATTTCTCTTTTTTTAGCTCTGGGATCTATTTTCATTGAATTTTTTCTCACGTCCACACTATACGTGACGTGCTACGTCATGACGTCCGCCACTCTTGCGTGCTCGCAGACTCCGCCCCCCAGGGAAAGCGCACATTCCTATTGTCCAAGATGGCGGCGTCGGTGCAGCTGCTGTGATGCTGACATGTTTTTAAACCACTTTATCCTTTTACTTCCACATTTATGCACACATTTCACATTCGGACCGGTAGCTTTCCCTTCCCGGAGCTGTCGCCTGTTCCGTTATTTTCGCTAACGCTCCTGGAATTCGTTCTCCGGGCCGCATTCCCGTTGCAAGGACCGAAAAGTTTGAGCTCCATCCTCCAGTAAAATGAAGAGGCAGGCCGCGAGAGAGCCCAGTCCGAGCAGGGCCCTCACCAAGCGGATACGAGACAGGGAGAGAGAGGGGGCCCGGAGAGAGGAGCTGCCGCCGCCGCCGCTGGCTCTGCTGCTGGCGGAGAGCCGGGGATACCACCGACGGAGCCGGAGCAGGGAGCGAGAGAAGCCGCGGCTGAGGGAGGAGCGGGCGGCCGCCCTGGAGCTGCACCACCGGCATGAGCTCAGCCTGCTGGGCCGGCCCCCCCTCCGGAGCACCGCGGCGGAGCTGCCCACCGCCAGAGCCGGCACCCTGGAGTACAAAACCCTGCTGATCAGTAACCTGGGCTCCCAGGTGTCCGACGAGGACGTGGAGGACGCGTTATTCCACGAGTTCAAAAAGTTCGGGGACGTGAGTGTGAAGCTGTCGCACACGCCGGAGCTGGGCCGGATAGCCTACGTCAATTTCCGGCATCCGGAGGACGCGAAGGAGGCCCGGCACGCCAAGTCCTCCAGGTTAGTGTTGGGGGACCGACAGTTAAAGATTGAACCCATGTACGTGAGGAGGCGGAGTGTGACGCCTCCAGATGTGGGGGGGTATCTGCCCCTGCACGCCCCCTACCCCTACAGGCAGAGGTCCCTGTCCCCCCCCCCTGGGCCGGGGGTCAGTAACATCAGAGACCTGAGAGCCAGGCACTATGCCCTGGAGACCCTGGGCCTGACCAGGGAGAGGGAGAGGCTGCTGGACTATTATGGGATGCTGGATGAGAGGGGCCGGCCTTACGGCTTCCCTCCCATGCCGGTGGTGGAGGATTTAAAACCTGAGGACGACCAGAGGGCCACCAGTAACCTGTTCATCGGAAACTTGGACGGTAGTGTCACCGAAGCAGAACTACGCAGGGGCTTTGACAAATACGGCATCATCGAAGACGTGGTGATTAAACGCCCGGCCCGCGGACAGGGCGGAGCCTATGCGTTTGTAAAGTTTCAGAACTTGGACATGGCGCACAGGGCCAAAGTGGCCATGCAGGGACGTCTGATCGGGGGCAACCCCATAAAGATCGGCTACGGCAAAGCGAACCCCACAACCCGGCTCTGGGTGGGGGGTCTGGGGCCTGGAAACTCCCTGGCCGCCCTGGCTCGAGAGTTTGACCGTTTTGGAAGCATTAGGAATATTGACTACGTTAAAGGGGACAGTTTTGCGTACATTCAGTATGAAAGCTTAGACGCCGCCCAGGCCGCCTGCACCCAGATGAGGGGCTTCCCCTTAGGTGGTCCTGAGCGACGCCTCAGGGTGGACTTCGCTAAAGTGGAGGAGAGCCCGTCCCGTCCTTTTCCTCCTGGTTACCAGCCCCCCGTTCCCCTCCCCTCCCACTACGACGTCCTGGGTGAAGCGTACAGCCGCCACCGCAGCCTGGAACGGGAGATGAGGGGGGCCAGGGACCGCTCCTCGCCGCCCTCCCACAACCCCCTGTCCCAGAGGGAGAGGGAGAGGGCCCTCCTGGAGAGGGACTTCCCCAGCAGCCCCACCCGCAGCCTGGACAGGAGGGTGGGAGCGGTGGAGGCGTTCGGGAGGCGAGGAGCCAGGAGCCGCAGCCGGAGCCGGGAACGCTGGCTGAAGGAGCGGGAGGAGAGGAGGAGCAGGAGGAGGAGCCGGAGCAGGAGTCTGTCTGCTGATAGGCCGGCCGAGGACAGGGACAGAGAGCGGGACAAGGAGAGGGGGCGCTCAAGGGTTCGAGGGCAGGGGGGGGCGCTGTCTCCTGACGCCAGCCCCGACAGAGCGCGGGTCCGAGCCCCGGACTCCACCACGGAGCCCCGGGACCACTCCCCAGATAGCGGCGGCGGCGGGCGTCACTCCGCCGCCGCTGATGAAGACCCCCCCTCTGGGCGCCATCACAGCAAACGGACGTCCAACGACCACCTGAACAACCATCACCATAGAAACAGCGATGCCGTGAACGCCGCCTCTCCTGCCATCCACACGGACACGCACAGCTCCTCCTCCTCTCCCAGCTCGCTGTCGGAGTTCGCCCAGGCCACGCTTTCCAAAATGTGGCACGGCTTCTTCGCCCTGAAGAACAGCAGCTTCCCCACAGACCTGTTCCTGCTGGAGGGGGGGTCGGCCTTCTTCAACAGCGTGATGAAGGACAGTCTGAAGCAGCAGAGCCAGAACCAGCCCAGCCAGCTGAAGATCGCACAGAGGCTGCGCATGGACCAGACCCGACTGGACGAGGTGTCCCGGCGGATCAAACTGGGCCGACCCGACGGCTTCTCCATCCTGTTGGCTCTGCAGGGGCCCGTGGACCGCCAGGCCCCCGCCCCGGAGCCCGGGCTGCAGGTGCGCCTGCTTCGCCACCTGGTCACCTACCTACGCAACAAGGAGGCGGCCGGCGTGGTGAGTCTGCCCGCTGCCAAAGAGGGGGGGCCGGGGGCCATGCTGTACGCCTTCCCCCCCGGAGAGTTCTCCCAACAGTACCTGCAGGCGGCCAAAAGGACTGTGGGTAATCTGGACGAGGAACACATGGTGATTGTGATCGTCAGTGACACTAACTGAACACTGCGTGTACAGACGCTCATAAAGGCAGAGGTTCTACAAACACTTCCATGTTTTTAGACGATGCATTTGAACATTTTACTCAGTATTTTATCAGTGAAATAGGAGGGGGGGGGGGGGGGGGGGGGCTGAAAAGTTCACAGCCTGGCTCAGGAGCTCTTCCACAGCAGTGAAACTGTGCAGACATTAAATTCAACCTGTCCTCAGACTGACTGCAGGGTTTCCTTCCACATAAACCCAGATATGATAAATAATGTCAGACTGTGAAGCAGGACTACAGACACTTGGTGAACCATCTGTGGTCTGATCAAATGTGTGCAGAAAAAGGGCTGAGCCCCCCCCAGGACATTCATGCTGACATGGTTCCTACAGGGCACAGGTGTCAAACATGCGTCCCAGGGGCCAAATCTGGCCCACCAAAGGGTCCAGTCCGGCCCTGGGGATGAATGTGTAAAATGCAAAAATAGATCTTAAAAAATGAACAATCCTTTGAGTTCAGGTTCCACATTCAGACCAGTTCAACCTGCAGTGGGTCAGACCAGTCAAATACTATCAGAATAACAGAGAAATACTCACAACTCCACATTTTTCTGTTTGTAAATGTAAATATTTTCATGTATTTACACTAAAACAAAGTATAATTTCACAAAAAATGTGAATAATCTGAACAAATATGAACAACCTGAAATGTCTTAAAAGAAGTCAGTACAATTTTAACAATATTCTGTCTGTTATTAAACGTTTTGTGTGTTTGTAGATCCACTGTGATCTGTACGTTATAATGTACATGTGGAAATGATAAACTCAGGCAGAATAGTGTTCAGATTACACTGATTTGTTCAGTTCAAGTTATTCACATTGTTTGAAAGGACAGTTTGTAGATGTAAACCTTTTCATTGTTTAATTTAACTTTTCTCACTGTAAAACATAGAGAAAAGTTTGGAGTTGACAGCATTTCTATTTTATTCTGTTATTATTTTTGGTTCGGTCCACTGCAGATCAGATTGGGCTGAATGTGAACTGAACTAACATGAGTTTGACAGAACTGCTGTAGGGGCTGATGCTCCAGCTTCATCAACTGTCCAAAACTGGGAAGAGGAATTTAAGAGGGGGAGGGAGAACGAGGGAGGGGTGAAAAGCAAGCATTTGCACCAAATGTCTGTAGTACTACTGTTCCCAAATGATTTATCCAGTGTGGGTTTATGTGGAAGGAAACCATGCGGTCAGTCTGAGGACAGGTTGAATGTAATGTCTGCACAGTTTCACTGCTGTGGAAGAGCTGCTTCTGAGTCAGGTGTGAACGTTTCAGCCCCCCCACCCACACACACACACACACACACACACACAGAACTACACTACACCTGTTGGACCCTCTTTGACTCTTTTATGCATCATGTCACCTTCTCTGATGTTTACTCAGATATCATACCTGTGTAGAAGCATTAAATATGTGTGTCCTGTAAAAACACTTCCAGATGAGCTGATGTACATGTGGCTGCTACGCACACACACACACACACACACACACACACACACACACAGGCCACTGTTGTTTTCTACTCTAAAGCTGTAACATACAACACTAAACCTGAGGGGGGGTCGTTTATATGCTCGTTTACTTTAATGTCTTTGGTTTTGGATGGACCCAGGTGTTCTACATGTATTCTATACTGGACTCAGTGGGACTGGGAGGCCTGGCTCCAGCTGACTGGACTGGACCGTCAGTCTGGTTTAAAGGCCACTCCAGTTCGGTCCTCTGGACTCTACTCAGACGTAAAGGTGAATCCAGTCTGGTTCTGTGGCTTCTACTCACAGACTTTGGGATGGGATCGGACCAGAAGCACCAGCCGCCACCACACACAGCCCGCCCCCCCCCCCCCCCCACGTCCCTGTGACTGTATATTTGACCTTGTTAGTGTTTTTACCAATTCAACCATTCCAGTTTCTCTTTCATTTTGAAAGGTGTGTGGGTGGGTGTGTGTGTGACTGTGTGGGTGGGTGTGTGTGTGGGTGGGTGTGTGTGTGACTGTGTGGGTGGGTGTGTGTGTGTGTGTGTGTGACTGTGTGGGTGTGTGTGAGTGTGTGTGAGTGTGTGTGTGGTCTGTTGCATGCAGAGAAAAAAAGTCCTATTTGGTCTAAACTGTATGTGTGAATAACCTGTCATCACTACTAATGTGAAGTGACTACAAACGGACATGTCATCCCGCTCAGAGGTCTGATCATGTGACTGGTTTGGATTTGATATTGTATATTGACTTTTATTCAGTTTTAATACATGAATCCATCCATCCTTTATCCATCCATGGCTCCTTTCTTTTGTCTGGTGTCAATTTAAAAAAAAAAACCTGTTCATAGTAGTCCTGCACTGTAAAAATCTAAATCTGACCCAGTGTATTTGTCTCATTTCTGTTCCAAATATCTGATCCCACTGAAAATCCGACAGAATCAGCTCCAGAGGAACTGTGCACTGAGACAGAAGAACTGATTTACAGACAACAGATCTGCAACATCTGATTTACACTGATCTGAACAACAGCGTTTACACTGGTTCCACTGGAAGAGCTTTTTGCTTAATTCAAGATTTTATTTTTTGCTTAATTCAGTATATAAATATATATGTGTGTGTGTATGTATATGTGTATATATGTATTTTTGCTTAATTCAAGATTTTTTTTTTTTTTTTTTTGCTTTATTCAAGCAAAAAATCTGTCAATGGAACCAGTGTAAATGCTCTTGTTCAGATCAGTGTAAATCAGATGTTGCAGATCTATGGTCTGTAAATCAGCTCTTCTATCTCAGTGCACAGTTCCTCTGGAGCTGATTCTGTCTGATTTGAAGGGTGATCAAATATTTGGAACAGAAATGACACAAATACACTGGGTCAGATGTAGATGTTTTACAGTGTAATTTCCGTTCCAACATATTTTTGTCCAGTTCATCCAGTTTCTGCTCTTATGAAACTGAACTTGAACTAAACGGTCATTTTACCGTTTACTGAACAATTCTGCAAAGATAAAAGTATGGACAAAAAAAAAGAAAAAACAAACATTCCTATATTTAACATTTAGGGATGCACCAATACTGATATGAGTATTGGCATCGGCTCCGATACTCTGTGTGTACTTGTACTCATCCTCGTAAAAGATATCCGATACAAATGCACCGATACCAGTTACGGCTGTGTGCCATTCCCAGTTCAGTGCAGCAGGTACGAGGAGGAGGAAGAATGTGTGTGAGTGTGAAGAGTGTGGAGATGGAACCAAAGAAATGATCAGAGTAACACTGACAGTACTGTTCAGACACAGACAGATACAGACGCAGCCTTCTGTCTGTAATCTGACTACATTCCATCTGTTTAACAGCTGATGGAGGATGAGTACCCAGACAGAGAATACCAGTGGGAGTACGGAGCGGTGCGGACCGCCGCCAGCGGAAGTGAAAACCAAACCTGTCACTCATTTGTCTTTTCTCTTCCTGCTGAAGCTAAACTTTTAAACCTTACAGAGAAAACACTAACATTAGTATCACAGTAGTGTTCCTCTGTCGTCTACAGGTTTGGTATTACTGACTTTCTTCTTCTTCTTCATTAAACTTTCCTCTTCTTCGTGGTATTTGTCCAGTATGGTTAATTCAGAGCGGCGCCCCCTGGTGGATTAACTGACAAACGCTCATTCCAACACATTAAATGTCAGTAGCAGCACTTTGTTCCAGTCAGACTAATGACAACGACAATAAAGCACATTTACAAAAGGAACTAACAACTGGAATGGGATTACTAAGGACTAGGATCAATATTCGGTATCGGCAAGTACTCAAATGGAAGTACTTGTACTCGGTCTGGAAAAAAGTGGTATTGGTGCATCCCTATTTAACATATTTAGTATTAACTTTACTGAACATTATTGTTAACTTTGATCACACTCTTGTCAGCTGTGTTTACTCCATGGATATTACACTCTTTTTATAAAAACAGATTAATCCCAGTTGGAGTTTGAAATCCTCTCAGATTCTGTCCAAATTCACCAAGACATGCCATCAAACAGTGACCAGGCTGGAGCACTCACGTTGTTTTCTTGTCGGATGAAGCTGTAAACGCTGTGCGTTCAGGGTTCATGTGGAGTCAGAGGACATGTCAGAGCGAGCACACGCTACATTTTCATTCACACAGTTGGAACTATTATCAGTTAAACAGGACTGGAGTTTGCACGGTAAGCCCTGGGAATGTGAAAGGACTCTGTCAACATCCAAATGAATCCAGAACGACTGATGAGCATCTGTACAATCTGAACCCAGAGGATGAAACTGAGCAGAGTATGAGGATGGAACACTCAACAGATGGCTTTAAAGTGGACATTTAGCCTGTTTATTTTTGGGTAATGTCAAAAAGTGGTGTAAGATACAGTTTGTACTTTTGCAACAGGTTGTACAGCTGCAGAAAAACTGATTATTCCATCCAAAGTGATGAAAAGCCCTGGTTGTGTACTCCAGTCCTAACTCCTGTGTGTGTCATGTGACTAAAACAGACAGAACAGAAAACATGGAATGAATCAAAGCTTCACTGTTTTTATCAGAACAATGACACAGATTCTGATGGAAGAACTGAACCCTTACAGACCTAAACCACCTACTGATCTAAACTGTTGAATTCCTGTTAATCCACTAATCCTATCAATCCATGTCAATAATTGGTGTCAAATAAAGTTCTTCATCTGTTCATGGTCATCAGATATGACCATATTTGGACGTTCAGAGGCTCTGTAGTTACCATGGAAACACTGTCATCTTCTCTAACATTGATTCTCCAGTCAAACCCATGCAGCTGGAGCAGTGACAGTGGATGAGGATGGTTGTTTTTACATTCAGTCATTGATATATTTGGTGAAACAGTCACTTTTTCTTCAGTTTTGAAATAATAACCTTTGAATTTACTGACTTTTCATTAACATCTAAATTCACTTTAGGAAAATACATGATTTACTGTGAAAAAAATGCCAAATACAGAGGATAATATTCTAATAAATGGTGATTAACCAGTTAATAAAGGTTAAACATGTAGAAAACCTTCCTTTGTGAACTGACACTACAGTCCCAGTGGGTCTGTTTGGGTTAATGCTGCTTTAATGTGGTTCAAAATAAACCCTGTTATCAGGACACCAGGAAAAAAGACACTTCCTGTTTCATAACTTACAACCTGTTGCACAAGAACAAACTGGAACTGACGTCACTGTTTGTATTACCCAAAAAAAGGATAAATGTTCACTTTAAAACCACCCGTTTAGTGTTCTATAGTCATGGAAAACATTCTTATCCACTCCTTGTTTTCTTCAGTTTCTTGTTCATTTGAATTCCTGGTCCAACTACGGGTCCATTAGTTTGAGCAAATATAATGATACTAACACAAACAGCTGATAGTCGTTGGATTTCACACCTGATATCTGTCCATTGAACATGTTTTCTGGATAAAAACCCAAATCATTTAACCCATAAGGACCCACTGTGACTTTAGTGTCAGTTCTCAAATTGATTTTCTCTCTATTTAACCTTTCCTAAGCAATTTATCACCATTTATTATCAAATAATCCTCTGTATTTTGTATGTTTCCAGTGAATATCAGGTATTTTCTGATATTTAATTTACTGATTATGTATATCAGTGGCTTCTGTTCGTCTTTCAGACAGTTGAAGCTCATTGTCGCTTACATAAAAAAAATGTCCAGTTCTTTAAACATAAATTCGTCCTCAGTTCCTTTTTCAGAAAATGCTCAGTGACCTTATCGAACCAAGTGAACAAGAAAACGTGTCCCTTCAGTCCAGTGTACCAGTTAGTCCAGTGGTTGTGTTTTCTTCCAGGTCAGAAAATGAACAGTTCATTTGGTTTCTGTGATTCCACAGCAGAATGTGTGACGTATTAAACTGAACTGTGTCAGTGAAGGAGCAGATCTGAAAACAGCTGTCAATCAAACCGCATTCAGCCTTCGGACCCGTCCTCCGATCGGCGCGCGGAAGCTCGGCGTCCGGCCCGGCCGAGCTCCGCCCACGGCTCTGTTCGACCCAGGAGACACCGAGCGTCCAGGGGCGGGACGACAGGGTGTCATGTGTCCAGTGCTGGTCCAGTCTGTAGTGGTTTTTCCAGCAGTTCCACTCAGTCCCATTGAAGTGCATGGACGCTGAGCGTCTACGGACAAATGCACTGAGCAGAGATGGAATGAACAAACACAGACACGGGAACGGAGGAGAAGTGAACAACATCCAGTCCACTGATCTGGGATCAAACTGATTCTGAACCAACTGGTCTGAGAGATGAACGTGTTCCAACACATTTGGAGTCAATGAAATGAAAACAACTGAACAGATTTGAGCATTTAATGGGAGTCATGTTAGGGTCAGAGGAGCTTCCACTGCAGTCGGACACAAACACCTGTGGTGTAGATGTTTAGATGCTCAGAGTAAAGCTGAGGTTATTTTAACAGAAACAGATCAAACTGAATAAACAGAGTCTTTTTCATGAACTGAACATAACCCCAGTGTGTCCGTCCACTGGCACTGATCCAACTGCATGGGTTTGACTGGACAATCAATTTTGTAGAAGATGACAGTGTTTCCATTGTGGATGATGGACCACCAGATGCAGACCCTGTCCGGTCCAGTCCAACCTCCAGACCTGAACCCACTGTGGAAACTTCTGGAGCATCAGGGTCATTCCACCAAATATGGAGGTGTGACCTCTCATTAATATTGTGTTGTTTACAAATGAAGATGAGCTGGTCTTATTGACATTACTGAAGTCTGAAAACCCCTGCATCTGTTTGGGATTTGGACTCTGTGTTGTGTTCTGCAAATACATGCTCTAAATAACAAAATTTATATTTGGAATTTGGTAGAAATGTTGTGGGTAGTTTAGAGAATAAAATACAAATGTTCATTTGACTCAAACACAGACCTAGAAATGGTCAAATCAGAGTAACGGATCCTTTTGCAGTGGTCTCTTATTTTTCTCCACAGCTGTCGGTCTGCAGAGTGGGGTCGGATGCTGTGCGGCTACTCTTCCCCATTTTATTTATTCATTCATGTGCAGAGTTACAAAATGATCAAACTCAGTTGTCCTAGTCTGTCCCAAGATTAGTTCTATATGGTTTACATCTATAACGAGCCTTTATGTGGAAGTGACATATGGATTTATGCTCTTTCTTTTCTTTTTTATTGTGCATGTTTTTTTATGTTCCTATGGACCTAGTTTTTGTGTCCTTAATTTTCATTTATTTATTCATTCCAGTCTAAAATGTTTGGAAAGGAGCAGGATGAAGAACACTTCTACTACCTTCCCCTTTCTTCAAACATCTGCTTCCATCAGATAGGTTGCCATAACAGCTGTTACAGTAAATACAGTTTACATGATAGTCAAAGCAAATACAACAAATCAAAAATCCATTAGTTAAAGTATTTCATTCCATGCTTTTATAAAGCTTCTCTATTCTTTCCTTATACAACCTCTGAAACTGAAAAATATTTGTACAGCTCTTCTCTTCCACTGCCAAAGAATTCCACACTCTGACACCCACAACAGAAAAACTCATTTACTTCACATTAATCTGAACCCTTTGCTGTTTAAAATTAAACCTCCTTCTATATTTGTCATCCTTTGATACTAAAACAAATAATCTGTGCAAATTTGCAGCAAAAGTCCGTTTCTCGCTCTAAACACAATCAACAATGTCCTTAACCCAGCTAACTGTTTAAACTTAAACAATTCTGATTTAAAAAACAACTCATTTGTATGTTCCCTGAAATTAACATTAGACAGGATTCGTATTACTCTTTTTTGTAATAAAAACAGCAACAACAACAACAACAATAACAACAACAATAATAATAATAATAATAATAATAATAATAATAATAATAATAATAATAAAGCTTGAATGAATGAATATCCATTATTACAGATAGGATTGTTATTTATTTTATCATGGTTTATATTTTAATCATTGGAGGAAAAAAAAGTGTCTGAGACAACAGTCCTTCTCATATGGATCTAATTTTCTGTGTTCACCGCAGCACAAGGCTTTCTGGGTGTCTGTTATATAACGATGACGTCATACTCTGTTCCCAATTCACTTTTTGTGTCCATGAAACAAACTATGTCATGTCCAAACACACACATGGACACACAGGGGTGTTTTGGTCGGTATGTTGTGTGTGTTAAATATACTACAGTGAAGTCACATTTATCACATGAATGGAAAAGTACATATAGTAAAAACAGTGACGTAGGCTGGGTTTTTTCTGGCTGTGTACGTCAGTGGGGCTGCGCATGCGCAGTGGTTGTTGCAGAGTCACTGCTAATGCTGTGACTGTAAACAAGAGTGAGGAGAAGGAAAAGAAAAGTCTGGAATTAAGCTGTCATCCGCCTGGTTCATGTCTGCTTCTGTAAGGGAGAGATTATACTTCGCTGTGGATTTTGTGATACAAGTATAATCGCCCATGTGAAGCCCTTTAATAAGGCAGCCGTTCGTGTTTTTGCGGAGACCGTCGCACAGAGTTAGCCTGTGAAGCTAACCTAAGCTAGCCAGTCCCGTTAGCTTCCCTTATTTGTCGCTAGCTTCGCTGGCTGGTGAAATCCGAAGGCCTTTTTGTGACTGAAAGACGCTATATGCTCTGGGCATATCTCTCTTTATTGCGACCAGGATATCCTGAACCGTAAGTATCACCTCCTGTGTTCTGTGAGTTTTCTGAGTGTTAGCTTCGTGTCAATTATCGTCTTGTTACCAGTTAGCCAGTTAGCTTAGCGGCTAATGTATTTTGCTAGCATTAGCCACCAGGGTGGGAGTGCTTATGAAATGCACTGTTTACAAGCACTGGGATCGACTGGTGTCAGTGTTTTTTGATCATAGATTATTACATGTGACTGTCACACTTCTTTCAGACGTGAAATGTCAAACATTAGTGTTGTTTCGACTAAATTCATGGCTCAGATACTTCTATATTATTTATCCACGTCAGTGTGTTTGTCACGCGCTTGGCCAGTACTAAACAGGACATCTGAGGAACGAAACAAACACAGGAACGATGGGTGGATTCAACTGTGTTATTCCGTTTGTTTTATGTGTTATTGATTATGTTTGAATTGTAATTGTGCGTTTTTAACCTGTCTCTTTTCCAGTTTTGTAAAGCACTGTGAATTGCCCTGTGTATGAATTGTGCTATACTAATAAATCTGCCTTGCCTTGCATTGCCTTGTTTTAATATAGTTTCACATGGGAAATCACCATTATTTAGTTACTTTTCAGGCATTGTAGTCAGTGTTATAATAGTTTTGGATTTTTCATTATAGTTTAGTTTTATTTAGTTTTGACTTTTTTTTTTCTCTAATTCAGTTAGTTTTAATTAGTTTTTAGAGCAGGTTTAATAGTTTTTATTAGTTTTCTTTTTTTTCTAATTGCTTAGTTTTAGTTTAGGTTTTAGTTTCTTTATATCTTTTATCTTCTTCACCGTCGTATTCAAATAAATCCCAGACAGGACTCTGCAGCTTTCTCCCAACTTTAGTTTCCATGTTTCCAGGTAGAGCGGGGACCAGAAGACGACTAAACAACAAGTGGCGAGAAGTGACAGACCTTTAAATATCATATGGTGCCAGCAGCTAAAATTGCTTTAGGGAAATAAATTGATTTTATATCAATCTGACATTGACAAAGATGAAAACAAAGGGAATTTCATCCATAATTTTTATCCGTCTTAGTTAGTTTTGTAAACACACAATACAGTTTCAGTTAGTTATGGTTTTTTTTTTTCCTTTTAATGATAGTTTTTATTTATTTCAGTTAACAAAAATGTTTGTACAATTCTAGTTTTGGTCATTTTGTTAGTTTTCATTAACAATAATAACCTTGATTCTGGTGTGCGGCCTGGGGGTGTTTGTTTTTCCATCAGTGCCAGTCTTAATCCTACATGTGAAAACAGTCACTGAATACACAGATCCAGGTCACATCTGTGGGGTTTAATGCTTGACCTCTGTCTAATGGTTGTACTACAAGTGTAAATGAATACATCAGTTATATAAATGATTGTTGTGTGTCTGTGTTTCAGCTGGGTGGCTGGTCAGAGCAGCCTCCTCCCAACATGGAGGCAGGAGGAAAGGACTGTGAGGATGAAACACTGCAGTCAGCCTTTAAGAAGCTGAGGGTGGATGCTGAAAGGTAAATAACAATGACTCTGGTCTTTATGTTCGTGTGTGGAAACATGTTCTCTGACTCTGTCAGATGTAACATTTTCATTCTGACTACATGTTGTGAAATGCTTCAGAATGTTTTTAGTGTAACTGTTAACATACACATGGTTACTATTCGTCTTTCATATTTATGAAACTATTAAAGGGCTTTTTCAATTCCCTTCAGTAACAGGCAAGAATGAACGGGTGAAATACTCTTTATTGTGTAGCGTTAGATCATGGGTCATTGTTTCATTCTGTTAGGGCTGTAGTGGCTTTACCTGTAGCTACTGCTATAGCAGGGCTATCCAACCCTGGTCCTGGAGAGCCACTGTCCTGCATGTTTTAGACGTTTCCCTCTTCCAGTTCACCTGATGGTTGTTATCGGTCTTCTGCAGAAATTGATGATGGGCTTATCCTTTGAATCAGGTGTGTTGGAAGAGGGAAACATCTAAAACATGCAGGATAGTGGCTCTCCAGGACCAGGGTTGGACAGCCCTGTACTAAAGGTTCCAAAACTCGATATTCGAAAAATCTCTGACGGGACATTTTAGAGAAAATTTGACAGATTAGTGTTGCTAACAGTGGCGATTTCTCATAGACTGCAAGGGAGGCCCGGCTTCCCCTAAAATTACGAAAATTAAATGGTTAAATATGTACGGTTGTGTTGACATTTTATTGACTATAAATGTGTTAGAACACGTTCATCTTAAAGATGAGTTCGTTCAAATCAGCTTTATCACAAATCAACGACACGATGTTGTTCACTTCTCATACATTCCCGTTGCGCTGTTTTCTCCTCCATCTCTGCTCAGTGCATTTGTCTGTAGACTGCGGGCGTCTCTGGGCTTCAATGGGACTGAGTGGAACAGTTTTTTTCATTGCCTCAAAACTGGACGGTAATTGGATAAATGCCACGATGTTGTCCCGCCCCCGGACGCCGGGCGTCTCTGGGGGTGAATGGAGCTGTGGGCGGAGCTCGGCCAGGCTGGACGCCAGAATCCCACGTGCTGATTGGAGGATCAGTCGAAAGGCTGAATCCCGTTTGATTGACAGCTGTTTTCAGATCTACTCCTTCACTGACAGTTCAATTTAATACCGTCGCACATTCTGCTGTGAAAGAGAGAGAGAAACCACTACGAAATTACTCGTTCATTTCTTGCACTGTAAATAAAACACACTCATTGTACTTCCTTGTTTCAATTTAACATAATTTCACTGTTTTCTTGTTTCAGTCACATAATTTAATCATTTCTTGTTTGAGTTTATTATCGTTTTGTAGATAGTTAAATCAATCAAACTGTTGGCTAGGTCGGAGTGAAAGGAGCATCTGTAGTTTAAAAAGGCTGAAGTCTTACACCTGCAACACAATGGGCCAAGGCAATCTAAGCAGAGAGGACACTGGTCCAGTCCCTGGAAAAGACACCTACTTGGTATGATAAGGTCACTGACTATTTTCTTAAAAAGGAACGGAGGGCCGAATGTATGTTTAAATAACTTGACTTTTTTTTTTTTTTTTTTTTGATGTAAGCCGACAATGAGCTTCCCCTGTCTGAAAGACGAGCAGCCGCCACTGGTTGCTAAATGACCGCTATTTTTACTTTTAAATTCATTTTTTGCTTTAGTTGGACCATAAGGGATTATCCAAAACAAGGAGCTACTTTATATTGAAATAAATCATTTTTTGCTTTAGTTGGACCATAAGGGATTATCCAAAACAAGGAGCTACTTTATATTGAAATAAATATTGGAATGCTAATCAATTAAAGTTTGCTCTCTGGTGGGACATTACTGTGTTTTGACCCTGTGGTGTGGAAGGGTTCAACCTGGTGTATATTTTGACGCGTGCATGAATGAATGTCAAGACAGTTTTCTTTGTCCTTGGATCTGTCAGTCCATTTACCGACAAATATCCAGTCCAAGCGATCATTATAGATCACAATGGTTGTTCTATATACTCTAGAAATAAACAAAATAGGCGGTTTAACATATAAAAAACACTGAAAACACCAAACAACTGAATTTACTCGGTGGCTCACGGTCAGAAAATAGTTTGGGGCGGTCCTTAAACACACCCCGCCCACCTCACACAGCAGGTATATGTAACATACCAACACTCATGATGAACTGCACATGTGCGGATCATCACAGACACAGCCACAAACGATTATGAAACTAAGGTCAAAACAAAAAAGAAAAAGAAACAAATTAAAATGTATTTGGGCTCCAACAAGGGCTGCACGGTTTGGTTCTGTTGGGACTGTAGTAGACAGGATTCCAATGTTCAGTTTGAGTCTATGTACTAGGGCATGAGGTAAGTTGTACAAAATACTCATCATCATTTCATCATTTTGAAATGGGTGTGTTTTTTTCAACTCAAACATATAAACTTACCCCTTTCATGCATATTGGTCACTACAATAGACAGCTATTCTACAGCTATTCTCTTGTATATTCACAGGTTTTGTTGTTTTAGCCAACACAGTGGACACTCATGCATCATCCCATACTCTGCAACGGATACCATTGCTGTAACTTTGCTGTTCTTGATAAACCTAATCTGCAGTGATATGTTTTAGTGTAAATCAGTTGTGGATTGTTATTAAACTGTAATTAACAGTTTTCTTAAACAAAAAGCTTTTTCTTTTTTTTTTTTTTTTTTTTTTTTTTTTTTTGCATATTACCTCCATGAAGTGAGTAACAACTAGTATCAGAGTATGTTAAAATATGAGAAAACATCAGATTAGCAGCGTGAAAAATGTTTTTTATTTAGTAGTTGTCACACAGTTTATCACTTCCTGATAATGGGTTTTAAATACATGTTTCTTTGCTTCAAAACTTAAATGCATAGTATGGAGCTGAGTGGACATTTTGAAAAGTAGGTTCATTAAAAAAACTTAAATTGTTTTTTTGTTTTTTTTTTCATGCCTACCGAGGAATAAAAACTATCAGGAAAAAAATCTTGACGAAGGTTCTCATAATTCATGCATGAAAGGCTTAACATAGTAGAAAATGAAGTACAAGTGTCCCTAAATTAAAATCTTCTATTAAATTGCAGGGTTTTATGATCATATACTTGCATGAGCTAACATTGTGATTCCAGGCTGATTATTGTGTAGCTCTATATTGTGTGAACTTTAGATAATTATTTTAATTTCAGGTGGCACATCAAATAAGAACCAGTGTATTCTTGTTCAAACAGATTTTTGTGTATTTGTTTGAATGCTGGGCCGTGGTGGTTTATATGTGACAACGTTCATTTAAAGTGATGGTGTTTTTCTTCTTCTTTCCAGTTTACCTGCAGCTGTAAGCGCTTCAGAGGCGTCTGCTCCCAGAGGAGCATCACGGGCTTGTCTGGACACAGGCGGGGCTAAACCCAAACTGGGCTGCACAAAAGACAACTGGCACGGGTAGGTTCCATCCCTGTTAGGACATAAACGGTCTCCTAAAATAAAGGTTTCAGTTTCACATTAATAATAATAATAATAATAATAATAATAATAATAATACATTTTATTTATAAGCACCTTTCAAGACACCCAAGGACACTGTACAACAAGATAAGACAGACAATCCATAAAATACAAAGAAATAAACAGATAAAAGAAGAATTACTGTATATAGAACATTGGCCCTGTTCAGACGTTGTATGAACATCCAGAACACCTGTATGTCGGTCTGTTCTCACCTGGGGGGGAAGGACTGTCTGAATGTGCTTTCAGTGATTGTTTGGGATTGGAACTGAAATCTCTGCTTCATATGCAAATGAACCAACTGATCTCTAACCAAAAGATAACACACATATTAATTTCAAGTTGAAGAGGTGGACTTTTATGTTTCTTTGCAAATTTATGTCACTGATGCTGGAATGTGAGTGACAGCAGCCTTCAACAGGAAGCGTTACAGGTGCAGGAGACTTTCCTGTCCATCCTCAGTCCTCTCCTCAGTCTCATTGGTCTGTTCGTCTGTCTGTCATCCCTCAGCTGAATCTCTTCCTCATGCTGAACAGTTTCTTAGTTCCATCCACCACAAACAAACGTGTTTACAAACAGAGTCAGGAGGAACTGGGCATCTGAGCAATTTTGTCGTGACGTGCATTGTGGGCAACGAAGGTTCATGCAACTGCCTGACAGCAGCAGCGCCAGCATATGGTATTATATGGATGAAACAAACACGACGCGGAAACGGCTGGAGGAATATGCATAGAGAAGAGCTGTCAAAATCATTTTCGTTCAGGTTCCACATTCACCCCAATATGATCTGCAGTGGGCCGAACCAAAAATAATAACATCATAACCTAGAAATAATGACAACTCCAAGTTTTGTCTTTGTTTTAGTGCAAAACAAACCCAAAACATTAAATTATGAAAATACATACTTTTATAAACTATCCAAACGAAAAAAAATGTGAATAACCTGGAAAAAATGAAATTTCTTAAGAAAAATAAGTGTAATTTTAGCCAGTGAAAAAAGTAAAATTACGTTATGGTAATGTTTACATCGACAATATTTCCCTAAAAATCTGAATAACGTGAACAACATGAAATGTCTTAAGAAAAACAAGTGCAGTTTTAACAATACTCTGCTTCAGTTTATCATTTACACATATGCGTTACAACTTACATTACAATTACAGATACACAAAACATTTAGTAACAGGTAGAATATTGATAAAATTGCATTTACTTGTCTCAAGACATTTCACATTGTTCTTATTTCTTCAGGTTATTCGCAGTTTTTGTAAAATGATTATTTGTTAATGTAAACACTTTCATGTAATTTTACTTTTTACACTAAAACAAAGGGCCAGCTGAGGTGGCTCAGGCATCTGTTTGGGATGCCTCCTGGACGCCTCCCTGGGGAGGTGTTCCGGGCATGTCCCACCGGGAGGAGACCTCGGGGAAGACCCAGGACACGTTGGAGAGACTATGTCTGTGGGCTGGCCTGGGAACGCCTCGGGGTCCCCCCGGAAGAGCTGGAGGAGGTGTCTGGGGAGAGGGAAGTCTGGGCATCCCTGCTTAGACTGTTACCCCCGCAACCCGGCCCCGGATAAGCGGTGGATAATGGATGGATGGATGGAGTAAAACAAAGATAAAATCAGCAGTTATTATTTATAGATTGTGATAGTATTTTTCTGGTCTGACCCAGTTAAGATCTGATTGGTTTATCAGGGGTTTGGGCGACACAGTGATGCAGTGGATAGACCTGGTGCCTCACATAAAGAAGGTCCACGGTTCCATTCCAACACCAGTCCATGGGGGTGGGACCTTTCTGTGTGAAGTTTGCATGTTCTCCTCGTGTCTGTGTGGGTTCTCTCTGGTCCTCTGGCTCCTCCCACCATCCAAACACATGCTGTGATAGGTTCATGGGTTCATCTAAATCCCCCATAGGTGTGAATGTGACAGTGTGTTTGTCTCTATATGTTCAGTCTGTGATGAACTGGTCACATGTCCAGGGTGAACCCGGCCTTCACCTGTACGTAGCTGGGATAGGCTCCGCCCCCGTGACCCTAGTGAGGATAAAGCAGGTTCAGAAAATGAATGAATGGTTTATAGGTGTCTGTATGGAACCTGAAATAAAATGATTTTTACACTATTGATTGTTAATTTCTTCAGTGTCATTTTTGCATTTCACAAAATCATCTCACGGGCCGGACTGGACCCTTTGGTGGGGCCGGATTTGGCCCCCGGGGCGCATGTTTGACACCTGTGGCATAGAGGGAAGGGAGCTCCTGCCGTTTCCACCTCATGTCTGTTCCAGCTGCTGCTGTCAGACAGCGGAGAGAACCGAAGTTTCCCACAATGCACGTCATGGCAAACTTCCTCAGATGCCCCAGTTCCTCCTGACTCTGAATGTAAACACATGGACTGTTTGTGGTGGATGGAACTATGAAACTATTCAGCATGAGGAAGAGATTCAGCTGAGGGATGACAGACAGACGAACAGATTCAGCTGAGGGATGACAGACAGACGAACAGATTCAGCTGAGGAATGACAGACAGACGAACAGATTCAGCTGAGGGATGACAGACAAACAGATTCAGCTGAGGAATGACAGACAAACAGATTCAGCTGAGGAATGACAGACGAACAGATTCAGCTGAGGAATGACAAACAGATTCAGCTGAGGGATGACAGACGAACAGATTCAGCTGAGGAATGACAGACGAACAGATTCAGCTGAGGAATGACAGACAGACGAACAGATTCAGCTGAGGGATGACAAACAGATTCAGCTGAGGGATGACAGACAGACGAACAGATTCAGCTGAGGGATGACAGACAAACAGATTCAGCTGAGGAATGACAAACAGATTCAGCTGAGGGATGACAGACAGACAAACAGATTCAGCTGAGGGATGACAGACGAACAGATTCAGCTGAGGAATGACAGACGAACAGATTCAGCTGAGGAATGACAAACAGATTCAGCTGAGGGATGACAGACGAACAGATTCAGCTGAGGAATGACAGACAGACGAACAGATTCAGCTGAGGAATGACAGACGAACAGATTCAGCTGAGGGATGACAGACGAACAGATTCAGCTGAGGGATGACAGACGAACAGATTCAGCTGAGGAATGACAGACAGACGAACAGATTCAGCTGAGGGATGACAGACAGACGAACAGATTCAGCTGAGGGATGACAGACAGACGAACAGATTCAGCTGAGGGATGACAGACAGACGAACAGATTCAGCTGAGGGATGACAGACGAACAGATTCAGCTGAGGGATGACAGACGAACAGATTCAGCTGAGGGATGACAGACAGACGAACAGATTCAGCTGAGGGATGACAGACAGACGAACAGATTCAGCTGAGGGATGACACAGACGAACAGATTCAGCTGAGGAATGACAGACAGACGAACAGATTCAGCTGAGGGATGACAGACAGACGAACAGATTCAGCTGAGGGATGACAGACAGACGAACAGATTCAGCTGAGGGATGACACAGACGAACAGATTCAGCTGAGGGATGACAGACAAACAGATTCAGCTGAGGGATGACAGACAGACGAACAGATTCAGCTGAGGAATGACAGACAGACGAACAGATTCAGCTGAGGGATGACAGACGAACAGATTCAGCTGAGGAATGACAGACAGACGAACAGATTCAGCTGAGGAATGACAGACAGACGAACAGATTCAGCTGAGGGATGACAGACAGACGAACAGATTCAGCTGAGGAATGACAGACAGACGAACAGATTCAGCTGAGGGATGACACAGACGAACAGATTCAGCTGAGGAATGACAGACAGACGAACAGATTCAGCTGAGGGATGACACAGACGAACAGATTCAGCTGAGGGATGACAGACAGACGAACAGATTCAGCTGAGGGATGACACAGACGAACAGATTCAGCTGAGGAATGACAGACAGACGAACAGATTCAGCTGAGGGATGACAGACAGACGAACAGATTCAGCTGAGGGATGACAGACAGACGAACAGATTCAGCTGAGGAATGACAGACAGACGAACAGATTCAGCTGAGGGATGACAGACGAACAGATTCAGCTGAGGAATGACAGACAGACGAACAGATTCAGCTGAGGAATGACAGACAGACGAACAGATTCAGCTGAGGGATGACAGACAGACGAACAGATTCAGCTGAGGAATGACAGACAGACGAACAGATTCAGCTGAGGGATGACACAGACGAACAGATTCAGCTGAGGAATGACAGACAGACGAACAGATTCAGCTGAGGGATGACACAGACGAACAGATTCAGCTGAGGGATGACAGACAGACGAACAGATTCAGCTGAGGGATGACAGACAGACGAACAGATTCAGCTGAGGAATGACAGACAGACGAACAGATTCAGCTGAGGGATGACAGACAAACAGATTCAGCTGAGGAATGACAGACGAACAGATTCAGCTGAGGAATGACAAACAGATTCAGCTGAGGGATGACAGACGAACAGATTCAGCTGAGGAATGACAGACAGACGAACAGATTCAGCTGAGGAATGACAGACAGACGAACGGATTCAGCTGAGGAATGACAGACAGACGAACAGATTCAGCTGAGGGATGACAGACAAACAGATTCAGCTGAGGAATGACAGACGAACAGATTCAGCTGAGGAATGACAAACAGATTCAGCTGAGGGATGACAGACGAACAGATTCAGCTGAGGGATGACAGACAGACGAACAGATTCAGCTGAGGAATGACAGACAGACGAACGGATTCAGCTGAGGGATGACAGACAGACGAACAGATTCAGCTGAGGGATGACAGACAGACAAACAGATTCAGCTGAGGGATGACACAGACGAACAGATTCAGCTGAGGGATGACAGACAGACGAACAGATTCAGCTGAGGGATGACAGACAGACGAACAGATTCAGCTGAGGGATGACAGACAAACAGATTCAGCTGAGGAATGACAGACGAACAGATTCAGCTGAGGAATGACAAACAGATTCAGCTGAGGGATGACAGACGAACAGATTCAGTTGAGGAATGACAGACAGACGAACAGATTCAGCTGAGGGATGACAGACAGACAAACAGATTCAGCTGAGGGATGACAGACAGACAAACAGATTCAGCTGAGGGATGACAGACAGACGAACAGATTCAGCTGAGGAATGACAGACAGACGAACAGATTCAGCTGAGGGATGACAGACGAACAGATTCAGCTGAGGAATGACAGACAGACGAACAGATTCAGCTGAGGAATGACAGACAGACGAATAGATTCAGCTGAGGGATGACAGACAGACGAACAGATTCAGCTGAGGGATGACAGACAGACGAACAGATTCAGCTGAGGAATGACAGACAGACGAACAGATTCAGCTGAGGGATGACACAGACGAACAGATTCAGCTGAGGGATGACAGACAGACGAACAGATTCAGCTGAGGGATGACAGACGAACAGATTCAGCTGAGGAATGACAGACAGACGAATAGATTCAGCTGAGGGATGACAGACAGACGAACAGATTCAGCTGAGGGATGACAGACAGACGAACAGATTCAGCTGAGGAATGACAGACAGACGAACAGATTCAGCTGAGGGATGACACAGACGAACAGATTCAGCTGAGGAATGACAGACAGACGAACAGATTCAGCTGAGGAATGACAGACAGACAAACAGATTCAGCTGAGGGATGACAGACGAACAGATTCAGCTGAGGAATGACAGACAGACGAACAGATTCAGCTGAGGAATGACAGACAGACGAACAGATTCAGCTGAGGAATGACAGACGAACAGATTCAGCTGAGGAATGACAGACAGACGAACAGATTCAGCTGAGGAATGACAGACAGACGAACAGATTCAGCTGAGGAATGACAGACAGACGAACAGATTCAGCTGAGGAATGACAGACAGACAAACAGATTCAGCTGAGGAATGACAGACAGACGAACAGATTCAGCTGAGGAATGACAGACAGACGAACAGATTCAGCTGAGGGATGACAGACAGACGAACAGATTCAGCTGAGGAATGACAGACGAACAGATTCAGCTGAGGAATGACAGACGAACAGATTCAGCTGAGGGATGACAGACAGACGAACAGATTCAGCTGAGGGATGACAGACAGACGAACGGACCAGTGAAACTGAGGATATGACTGAGGATGGACAGAACTGAGGAAACACTGGACCTGAAAGTCTCCTGCACCTTTAAAGGGTGACAGTCAGTCAGTTCATCATCAACATAAATATGACAACTTTGACCATTTTCGATCATCTCTCTTGTATACCGGACACTGTAAGAATGATTGAATGTTAAAGTGTCTCTTGAAATTGCTCATGGGTTGTGTGAACTGTGCATATTCTGTTTCCTCATGACGAATAGATATTAAGCAAATGCTTGGGGCTTTTTAAAAAATTCAAACATGAATATACTTTAAGACAATGCACAGGGTTTCTGCAGGTCATTAAAAAGCATATAAAGTCATTAAATAGATTTGGTGAAAATTAAGGCCTTACATGGCATTAAAACGCATTAAATTTGATGTCCAGGGGCATTAAAAAATTAAATACAGTTGATGGAAAACAATTTATTTTGATTGTATAAACATTTAATCATTTTGATCAGAAGTATAGTGTGATGATTGACAGGTGGAAGCCTTTAATTGACTATTGTTTATGGCCGATAAATGAAGTCACAACACCGGATGCTTGGAATGTAACGTACTGTGAACCAAGGTTATTATCGTTAACGAAAACTAACCAAATGATGAAAACTAGAATTGTAAGAACATTTTTGTTAACTGAAATAAATAAAAACTATAATTAAAAGAAAAAAATGATAACTAACTGAAACTGTATTGTGTGTTTATAAAACTAACTGTAAAACGGATAAAAATTATGGATCAAATTCCCTTTGTTTTCATCTTTGTCAATGTCGGATTGGTATGAAATCAATTTATTTCACTCAAGCAATTTTAGCTAGTGTCACCATACAACACTTGACGGTCTGTCACTTCTCGTCACTTGTCGTTTCGAGCCAAAGACTAAAGTTGGGAGAAAGCAGCAGAGTCCTGTCTGGAATTTATTTGAATACAACGACGGAGAAGAAGAGAAAAGAGACCACTGAACTACAACTAAACTAAACTTAACTAAAACTAAACTAAGCATGTAGAAAAAAACGAAATCTAATAAAAACTAACAAACCTGCTCTAAAAACTAATTAAAACAAACTGAATTAGAGAAAAAAGTCAAAACTAAATAAAACTAAACTAGAATGAAAAATCCAAAACTATTCGAACCTTGGTGTCTGTGTGTTCATGCTGTGGTGAAAGAGTGGAGGGAATATGAGCAGATGTGGGACAAACGGAAAAATGCCAGTTTGAGCAGAAGTGATTGCAGGAGGAACTACTGAGAACCTGTGGACAGTAAATGTATAAATAAAACTATATATAAAAGTGTATGTGCAGTTGGACATGGGCATTAAATGTGTTTAAAGTGGCGTTAAAAAGGACATTAAATTAGATTTACTGGTGCCTGCAGAAACCTGTACATACTGATCTGTGAACCTGGAAAGTGTTCAGAACTCTGTTTGGTGTAATAACCCTGATGTACGCTGTCCAGCCAAAAACAGTCAGTCACAGTTAAGGATGGAACCAGATGAACATTTCAGATCACTGTTACTGTGACCAAAATTATCACAGTTATCATTATTATCGCTGTATTATTGAAATTGTGCTCAAAATGTTCAAAAAGTACTAATACACACACTGAAAGAATTTAACCAAGTTGTATTTTTAAAAAATAACAATAAAATAAAATAATCGTCCCAATGTCCCTTCTGCTGCAGAAACATTCCAATGTTCACCCTTAGTGGTCAGAGTCTATTCTGTCTGTTTTTCAGTCCTTTTGATTTGGCCTTTATATACTATAGAAACAAATGTTTACTATACCCATGTTTGGGATCTGTTTTTTCAGCACAACTTCATCTATATTATCTGTCTATTATTTTTAAACTTTACCCCTACACAAAAGGACAGAAAATACAGAAATATATATAAAATCCGATTTGAAAAATGTATATAATTAATTGCATAAATAACACACAGATGCTTAACGAACTTTTTCAGACTTTAAAAGTGAATATTGGTTCAAATACTGGGTATAGAAAATTAAAATTGTAATAAATTCAAACTATACTCAAATATTTGACATTAAAGCAGATCTTAACAGAGGGTTTTCTCCCCTAAAAGTGTGGTAATCAAACACAGTTATCGTGAGAATTAGAATTTAAACGCTAATACTAACCGTCTGTGATTTTACCGCTGTTTATCATTATACCGGTAATGGTTCCATCCCTAATTCATACGATGCATTGTTTTGTGTCTTTCCCCTCATTGCTGATCTCTCCTTTTGTTCTTCAGATGCAGTAGGAAAAGTTCCAGAGGAGCGTCCAGAACGCAGCGCCGTCGCAGGTCCAAGTCGCCCATCCTCCACCCCCCTAAGTTCACCTACTGCAGCGCCGCCACAGCATCCAGTGGCTGTTTGAAGCAGCAGCGCCTGGCCGTCCCTGACCTGGCCGAGCCTTGTCCTGCGGTGGACGGAAGAACGCTGTCCTCCAGAGCTGCCGCCCCCCCGGCCCATACGGACCTGCCCCCCCCAGGCACGCACAGTCACATGACACATCCTCTGGTTTTCGGATCCTCCGCCAGGTACGACACACGCGTTATAGATGCAGCTGCCGGTTCCACGCCGTCTTCACCACAGATCCCCGCTACCGCTCCTACCGTCGCCACCCCCCCCTGGAGACGCGCGGTCGAGCGAAGACGGCGGTCCGCAGAAAAGTGCCTGTGACGGAGCGGAGCGTGGAGGCGCTGCAGAAGCCTCTGACTTCAGAGCGCTGTCCAACAGCAGCAGGACGGCACCGGGCCTCCGCCCCCCCTGCTCCTGCGCACGCACAAAGGCTTCCGATTCGCAGCCGGAAAACCCTGAACGGGAGGCGGAGCCTCAGTGCCGCTGCCGGGCCCGACACGTGGGCTGGAACGACGTGGAGGTGTACTCCTTCACCGGCCTCCGCGACGTCATCTCCGAGTGCGAGCGGACCCTGGCGAGCCCCGGGGACGCCCTCAGAACTGTCAGCACCACCGCCAACCCCAACACGAGCGCGTCGCCGGCGTCAGCACCGGCGTCGTCAGGCTCTCCTCGCTCGTGTTCGGAGCAGGCGCGAGCGTACGTGGACGACATCACAATAGACGACCTTTCCGGATACATGGAGTATTATCTATACATCCCCAAGAAGATGTCACACATGGCCGAGATGATGTACACTTAAGAAACAAACATATGATTATTATTATTATTATTATTATTATTATATCAGAGAAGGAATTATTAAGGTTAAGGTTAAGGGTTTTTTTTTCTGTCATTGAGGAACAGACGGCTTATGAGGAATGTCAGTAGTGGATAGAAAAACAGACCAGGCATGAAGGTTGGAACTGAAATAATACAAATTAAATTCATTTGAACCCAGGCTGAAATGCCCCCTAACCCCCCCGCCCCGCCCCCTGTTTGAGCCCCTCCCCCTCTCATTTGGCTCGATCTGCTGGGTGCATTCCCTCCACCTGTTTGTCTTCAGTTTCAGCCCTTCCTTCTTTTCTTGCTCTGGGTAACTTGGACAGTTTTGCGTTTACATACACAGTTGCCAAAGCTCTGGTGCAGAAGGACATGATACTGTCGTAGGAATATGCAAAGGTGTGATTATGTTTGTGCTGTTGTGACACTGAAACTGTCACCTGTCTGGATTCAATTTCTCTCAATAAATACGCAGATTTTGTTGAAATGGTCGTGTTTCAGCTGCTGTTGTGTTCTTTCACATCTGCATTAACCCTTTAACACCAAACGTATCATAATTGATCCATAAGTTTTGAAGACCTCGAAATAAGGGTTAGGGTTCCTGATCCTCGAGAGCTATAAGCTTAATTCAAGATTTTTTTGCTTAATTCAAGTTTGTTTTCTGTTGTTTTTGTTTTTTTTTGCTTAATTCAAGTTTTTTTTTTTTTTACTAATTTCAAGATTTTTTTGCTTAAATTTTTTTTTTCCTTAATTCAAGATTTTTTTGCTTAATTCAAGATAATTTTTTTTACCTTAATTCAAGATTTTTTTTGCTTCATTCAAGTGTTTTTTGTTGTTTGTTTTTTGCTTTATTCTCTGGAAAATCTGAGTCCAAAAAATCTTACCAAGATAATTTTCAAATCTGGTTAAAAACTGCTCTAGATCATTATAGATGCCCATTTATGTGTTTCTAGAAGTGTTTCAAGTTTTTTTCAGACTTTATTCAAACATTCATTGGTGCCCCCTGGTGCTCCAAAAGGAGTAATTTTGGACCATGTTCAGGTCTGGAAAAAACTGTTCTAGATCACTGTAAACGCCCAGCTATTCGTTTTTTGAGGTGTTTAAAGATTTTTTGAGCCTTTGTTCAAACATTCATCAGCGCTCCCTAGTGTTCAAATGGTAAGGCTATAGTATGTGCTCCAAAAAGGCTCATTTTGGACCATGTTCAGTTCTGGTTAAAAACTTCTCTAGATCAGTATAAATACCCTTCTTTTCATTTCTGGAGGTGTTTCAAGATATTTTTAGCCTTTATTTAAATATTCGTTGGGGCCCCCCAGTGTTCAAATGGTAAGGCTATAGTATGTGCGCTGAAAAGGCTAACTTTGCACCATTTTCTAATCTGGTTAAAAAGTGCTCAAGATCTTTATAGATGCCTATCTACATGTTTCTGGAGGTGTTTCAAGGTGTTTTAAGGCTTTATTTAAATATTTTTTGGCACCCCCTGGTGTTCAAATGGTAAGGATAGTATGTGCTCCAAAAAGGGTAATTTTGGACCATGGTCAAATCTGGTTAAAAACTTCTCTAGATCGATATAAATGCCCATCTTTTCATTTCTGGAGGTGTTTCAAGATATTTTCAACCTTTATTTAAATATTTGTCTCTCCCCGCTGGTGTTCAAATGGTAAGGCTATAGTATGTGCTCCAAAAATGGTAATTTTGGACCATGTTCAAACCTTGAAAGAAACTGCTCTAGATCATTATAGATGCCCATCTACAGTTTTCTAGAGGTGTTTCAAGGTGTTTTGAGCCTTTTTTTTACACGTTCATCTCTGGTGTTCAAATGGTAAGGCTATAGTATGTTCTCCAAAAAGGCTAATTTTGGACCATGGTCAAATCTCGAAAGAAACTGCTGTAGATCATATTAAATGCCCATCTACAGTTTTCTAGAGGTGTTTCAAGGTGTTTTGAGCCTTTTTTTTTTACACATTCATCGGCGCCCCCTGGTGTTCAACTGGTAAGGCTATAGTATGTGCTCCAAAAAGGCTAATTTTGGACCAAGTTCAATTCTGGAAAAAAACTGTTCTAGATCATTATAGATGCCCATCTACGTCCTTCTAGAGGTGTTTCAAGGTGTTTTGAGCCTTTATTTAGATATTTGTTGGCGCCCCCTGGTGTTCAAATGGTAAGGCTATAGTATGTGCTTCAAAAAGGCTAATTTTGGACCATGGTGAAAACTGAATAAAAAGTGCTCAAGGTCAATGTCAATGCCCATCTTTTCATTTATGGAGGTGTTTCAAAGTGTTTTGAGACTTTATTTACAAATTCATCGGTGCCCCCTGGTGTTCAAATGGTAAGGCTATAGTATGTGCTCCAAAAAGGCTAATTTCACACCAAGTTCAATTCTGGAAAAAACTGTTCTAGATCATTATAGATGCCCATCTACGTCCTTCTAGAGGTGTTTCAAGGTGTTTTGAGCCTTTTTTACACGTTCATTTCTGGTGTTCAAATGGTAAGGCTGTAGTATGTTCTCCAAAAAGGCTAATTTTGGACCATGTTCAAATCTGGAAAAAACTGTTCTAGATCAATATAAATGCCCATCTATTCGTTTTGAGAAGTGTTTCAAGGTGTTTTGAGCCTTTATTCAAAACATTCATCAGCGCCCCCTGGTGTTCAACTGGTAAGGCTATAGTATGTGCTTCAAAAAGGCTCATTTTGGACCATGGTCAAATCTGATTAAAAAGTGCTCTAGATCATTATAAATGCCAATCTACAGTTTTCTAGATGGTATTTCAAGGTGTTTTGAGCCTTTATTTAGATATTTGTTGGCGCCCTCTGGTGTTCAAATGGTAAGGCTATAGTATGTGCTCCAAAAAGGGTAATTTTGGACCATGTTCAAATCTGATTAAAAAGTGCTCTAGATCATTATAAATGCCCATCTAAAGTTTTCTTGAGGTGTTTCAAGGTCTTTTGAGTCTTTATTTACACAGTCATCGGCGCCCCCCGATTTTCAAATGGTAAGGCTCCAAAAATGGTAATTTTGGACCATATTCAAATCTGGAAAGAAACTGCTCTAGATCATTATAAATGCCAATCTACAGTTTTCTAGAGGTATTTCAAGGTGTTTTGAGCCTTTATTTAGATATTTGTTGTCGCCCTCTGGTGTTCAAATGGTAAGGCTATAGTATGTGCTTCAAAAAGGCTAATTTTGGACCATGTTCAAATCTGGTTAAAAAGGGCGGTAGATCAATGTCAATGCCCATCTTTTCATTTTTGGGGGTGTTTCAAGGTGTTTTGAGCCTTTATTTACAAATTCATCGGCACCCCCTGGTTTTCAAATGGTAAGGCTATAGTATGTTCTGCAAAAAGGCTAATTTTGGACCATGTTAAAATCTGGAAAAAACTGTTCTAGATCAATATAAATGCCCATCTATTCGTTTTGAGAAGTGTTTCAAGGTGTTTTGAGCCTTTATTCAAAACATTCATCAGCGCCCCCTGGTGTTCAACTGGTAAGGCTATAGTATGTGCTCCAAAAAGGCTAATTTCAGACCAAGTTCAATTCTGGAAAAAACTGTTCTAGATCATTATAGATGCCCATCTACGTCCTTCTAGAGGTGTTTCAAGGTGTTTCGAGCCTTTTTTTTACATGTTCATCTCTGGTGTTCAAATGGTAAGGCTGTAGTATGTTCTCCAAAAAGGCTAATTTTAGACCATGTTCAAATCTGGAAAAAACTGTTGAAGATCAACATAAATGCCCATCTATTCGTTTTGAGAAGTGTTTCAAGGTGTTTTGAGCCTTTATTCAAAACATTCATCAGCGCCCCCTGGTGTTCAAATGGTAAGGCTATAGTATGTGCTCCAAAAAGGCTCATTTTGGACCATGGTCAAATCTGATTAAAAAGTGCTCTAGATCATTATAAATGCCGATCTATAGTTTTCTAGAGGTATTTCAAGGTGTTTTGAGCCTTTATTTAGATATTTGTTGGCGCCGTCTGGTGTTCAAATGGTAAGGCTATAGTATGTGCTCCAAAAAGGGTAATTTTGGACCATGTTCAAATCTGGTTAAAAAGGGCGGTAGATCAAAGTCAATGCCCATCTTTTCATTTTTGGGGGTGTTTCAAGGTGTTTTGAGCCTTTCTTCACACATTCATCGGCACCCCCTGGTGTTCAAATGGCAATTCTATAGTATGTGCTCCAACAAGGGTAATTTTGGATCATGTTCAAACCTTGAAAGAAACTGCTCTAGATCATTTTAAATGCCCATCTGCATTTTTCTAGAGGTGTTTCAAGGTGTTTTGAACCTTTATTGACGCATTCATCAGCGCCCCCTGGTGTTAAAATGGTAAGGCTATAGTATGTGCTCCAAAAAGGCCCATTTTGGACCATGGTCAAATCTGATTAAAAAGTGCTCTAGATCATTATAAATGCCAATCTACAGATTTCGAGAGGTATTTCAAGGTGTTTTGAGCTTTTATTTAGATATTTGGTGGCGCCCTCTGGTGTTCAACTGGTAAGGCTATAGTATGTGCTCCAAAATGGCTAGATTCCCATCTACGTCCTTCTAGAGGTTTTTCAAGGTGTTTTGAGCCTTTATTTAGATATTTTTTGGCGCCCCCTGGTGTTCAAATGGTAAGGCTATAGTATGTGCTCCAAAAAGGGTAATTTTGGACCATGTTCAAACCTTGAAAGAAACTCCTCTAGATCATTTTAAATGCCCATCTACAGTTTTCTAGAGGTGTTTCAAGGTGTTTTGAGCCTTTATTTACACATTGATCAGCGCCCCCTGGTGTTCAACTGGTAAGGCTATAGTATGTGCTCCAAAAAGGCTAATTTTGGACCATGTTCAAATCTGATTAAAAAGTGCTCTAGATCATTATAAATGCCCATCTAAAGTTTTCTTGAGGTGTTTCAAGGTCTTTTGAGTCTTTATTTACACAGTCATCGGCGCCCCCCGATTTTCAAATGGTAAGGCTCCAAAAATGGTAATTTGGACCATATTCAAATCTGGACAGAAACTGCTCTAGATCATTTTAAAAGCCCATCTACGTTTTTCTAGAGGTGTTTCAAGGTGTTTTGAACCTTTATTGACGCATTCATCAGCGCCCCCTGGTGTTAAAATGGTAAGGCTATAGTATGTGCTTCAAAAAGGCTAATTTTGGACCATGGTCAAATCTGATTAAAAAGTGCTCTAGATCATTATAAATGCCAATCTACAGTTTTCTAGAGGTATTTCAAGGTGTTTGAGCCTTTATTTAGATATTTGTTGGCGCCCTGTGGTGTTCAAATGTTAAGGCTATAGTATGTGCTCCAACAAGGGTAATTTTGGACCATGTTCAAACCTTGAAAGAAACTGCTCTAGATCATTATAGATGCCCATCTACAGTTTTCTAAAGGTGTTTCAAGGTGTTTTGAGCCTTTTTTTACACGTTCATCTCGGGTGTTAAAATGGTAAGGTTATAGTATGTGCTTCAAAAAGGCTAATTTTGGACCATGGTCAAATCTGATTAAAAAGTGCTCTAGATCATTATAAATGCCCATCTATTCATTTTGAGAAGTGTTTCAAGGTGTTTTGAGCCTATATTCAAACATTCATTGGCGCCCCCCGGTGTTCAAATGGTAATTCTATAGTATGTGCTCCAAAATGTTAAATTTGGACCATGTTCAAATCTGGTTAAAAAGTTCTCTAGATCTTTTTAGATGCCCGTCTACATGTTTCTGGAGGTGTTTGAAGGTGTTTTAAGCCTTTATTTAAATATTTATCGGAGGCCCCTGGTGTTCAAATGGTAAGGCTATAGTATGTGCTCCAAAAAGGCTAATTTTGGACAAAGTTCAATTCTGGAAAAAAAACCTCTTCTAGATCATTATAGATTCCAATCGACGTCCTTCTAGAGGTTTTTCAAGGTGTTTTGAGCCTTTATTTAGATATTTTTTGGCGCCCCCTGGTGTTCAAATGGTAAGGCTATAGTATGTGCTCCAAAAAGGCTCATTTTGGACCATGTTCAGTTCTGGTTAAAAACTTCTCTAGATCAGTGTAATTGCCCTTCTTTTCATTTCTGGAGGTGTTTCAAGATATTTTTAGCCTTTATTTAAATATTCGTTGGGGCCCCCCAGTGTTCAAATGGTAAGGCTATAGTATGTGCGCTGAAAAGGCTAACTTTGCACCATTTTCTAATCTGGTTAAAAAGTGCTCAAGATCTTTATAGATGCCTAGCTACATGTTTCTGTTTCAAGGTGTTTTAAGGCTTTATTTAAATATTTTTTGGCACCCCCTGGTGTTCAGATGGTAAGGCTATAGTATGTGCTCCAAAAAGGCTAATTTTGGACCATGGTCAAATCTGGTTAAAAACTTCTCTAGATCAATATAAATGCCCATCTTTTCATTTCTGGAGGTGTTTCAAGATATTTTCAACCTTTATTTAAATATTCGTCTCTCCCCGCTGGTGTTCAAATGGTAATGCTATAGTATGTGCTCCAAAAATGGTAATTTTGTTCAAACCTTGAAAGAAACTGCTCAATTTCATTATAGATGCCCATCTACAGTTTTCTAGAGGTGTTTCAAGGTGTTTTGAGCCTTTTTTTTTACACGTTCATCTCTGGTGTTCAAATTGTAAGGCTATAGTATGTTCTCCAAAAAGGCTAATTTTGGACCATGTTCAAATCTCGAAAGAAACTGCTGTAGATCATATTAAATGCCCATCTACAGTTGTCTAGAGGTGTTTCAAGGTGTTTTGAGCCTTTTTTTTTTACACATTCATCGGCGCCCCCTGGTGTTCAACTGGTAAGGCTATAGTATGTGCTCCAAAAAGGCTAATTTTGGACCAAGTTCAATTCTGGAAAAAAACTGTTCTAGATCATTATAGATGCCCATCTATGTCCTTCTAGAGGTGTTTCAAGGTGTTTTGAGCCTTTTTTTACACGTTCATCTCTGGTGTTCAAATGTTAAGGCTGTAGTATGTTCTCCAAAAAGGCTAATTTTGGACCATGTTCAAATCTGGAAAAAACTGTTCTAGATCAATATAAATGCCCATCTATTCGTTTTGAGAAGTGTTTCAAGGTGTTTTGAGCCTTTATTCAAACATTCATCGGCGCCCCCCGGTGTTCAAATGGTAAGGCTATAGTATGAGGTCCAAAAAGGCTAGTTTTGGACCATGTTCAAATCTGGTTTAAAAGTGCTCTAGATCTTTATAGATGCCCATCTACATGTATCTGGAGGTATTTCAAGGTGTTTTCAGCCTTTATTTAAATATTTATCGGCGCCCCCGGTGTTCAAATGGTAAGGCTATAGTATTTGCTCCAAAAACTATAATTTTGGGCCATGTTCAAATCTGGTTAAAAAGTGCTCTAGATCTTTTTAGATGCCCATCTACAGTTTTTCTAGAGGTGTTTCAAGGTGTTTTCAGCCTTTTTTTTTTTTAACACATTCATCGGCGCCCCCTGGTTTTCAAATGGTAAGGCTATAGTATGTGCTCCAAAAAGGCTAATTTTTGACCATGTTCAGTTCTGGTTAAAAACTTCTCTAGATCAATATAAATGCCCATCTTTTCATTTCTGGAGGTGTTTCAAGATATTTTCAACCTTTTTTTAAATGTTCGTCTCTGCCCCCTGGTGTTCAACTGGTAAGGCTATAGTATGTGCTCCAAAAAGACTAATTAAGACCAAGTTCAATTCTGGAAAAAACTCTTCTAGATCATTATAGATGCCGATCTACGTCCTTCTAGAGGTGTTTCAAGGTGTTTTGAGCCTTTATTTAGATATTTGTTGGCACCCCCTGGTGTTCAAATGGTAAGGCTACAGTATGTCCTCCAACAAGGGTAATTTTGGACCATGGTCAAATCTGGTTAAAAACTGCTCTAGATCAATGTCAATACCCATCTTTTCATTTTTGGAGATGTTTCAAAGTGTTTTGAGCCTTTATTAACGCATTCATCGGCGCCCCCTGGTGTTCAAATGGTAAGGCTATAGTATGTGCTCCAAAAAGGGTAATTTTGGACAAAGTTCAATTCTGGAAAAAAAACTCTTCTAGATCATAATAGATTCCCATCTATGTCCTTCTAGTGGTTTTTCAAGGAGTTTTGAGCCTTTATTTAGATATTTTTTGGCGCCCCCTGGTGTTCAAATGGTAAGGCTATAGTATGTGCTTCAAAAAGGGTAATTTTGGACCATGTTCAAATCTCGAAAGAAACTGCTCTAGATCATTTTAAATGCCCATCTAAAGATTTCTTGAGGTTTTTCAAGGTGTTTTGAGCCTTTTTTTACACATTCATCGGCGCCCCCTGGTGTTCAACTGGTAAGGCTATAGTATGTGCTCCAAAAAGGCTAATTTTGGACAAAGTTCAATTCTGGAAAAAAAACTCTTCTAGATCATTGTAGATTCCCATCTACGTCCTTGTAGAAGGTTTTTCAAGGTGTTTTGAGCCTTTTTTTTTACACATTCATCAGCGCCCCCTGGTGCGCCCCCTGGTGTAAGGCTGTAGTATGTTCTCCAAAAAGGCTAATTTTGGACCATGTTCAAATCTGGAAAAAACTGTTGAAGATCAATATAAATGCCCATCTATTCATTTTGAGAAGTGTTTCAAGGTGTTTTGAGCCTTTATTCAAAACATTCATCAGCGCCCCCTGGTGTTCAAATGGTAAGGCTATAGTATGTGCTCCAAAAAGGCTCATTTTGGACCATGGTCAAATCTGATTAAAAAGTGCTCTCGATCATTATAAATGCCAATCTACAGTTTTCTAGAGGTATTTCAAGGTGTTTTAGCCTTTATTTATATATTTGTTGGCGCCCTCTGGTGTTCAAATGGTAAGGCTATAGTATGTGCTCCAAAACGGGTAATTTTAGACCATGTTCAAACCTTGAAAGAAACTGCTCTAGATCATTTTAAATGCCCATCTACAGTTTTCTAGAGGTGTTTTTAGGTGTTTTGAGCCTTTATTTACACATTCATCAGCGCCCCCTGGTGTTCAAATGGTAAGGCTATAGTATGTGCTCCAAAACGGGTAATTTTAGACCATGTTCAAACCTTGAAAGAAACTGCTCTAGATCGTTATAAATGCCAATCTACAGTTTTCTAGAGGTATTTCAAGGTGTTTTGAGCCTTTATTTAGATATTTGTTGGCGCCCTCTGGTGTTCAAATGGTAAGGCTATAGTATGTGCTTCAAAAAGGCTAATTTTGGACCAATTTCAAATCTGGTTTAAAAGGGCGGTAGATCAATGTCAATGCCCATCTTTTCATTTTTGGGGGTGTTTCAAGGTGTTTTGAGCCTTTCTTTACACATTCATCGGCACCCCCTGGTGTTCAAATGGCAATTGTATAGTATGTGCTCCAACAAGGGTAATTTTGGATCATGTTCAAACCTTGAAAGAAACTGCTGTAGATCGTTATAGATGCCCATCTACAGTTTTCTAAAGGTGTTTCAAGGTGTTTTGAGCCTTTTTTTACACGTTCATCTCGGGTGTTAAAATGGTAAAGCTATAGTATGTTCTCCAAAAAGGCTTATTTTGGACTATGTTCAAATCTGAAAAAACTTCTTCTAGATCAATATAAATGCCTATCTATTCGTTTTGAGAAGTGTTTCAAGGTGTTTTGAGCGTATATTCAAACATTCATCGGCGCCCCCCTGGTGTTCAAATGGTCATTCTATAGTATGTGCTCCAAAACGTTAATTTTGGACCATGTTCAAATCTGGTTAAAAAGTGCTCTAGATCTTTTTAGATGCCCATCTACATGTTTCTGGAGGTGTTTGAAGGTGTTTTAAGCCTTTATTTAAATATTTATCGGAGGCCCCTGGTGTTCAAATGGTAAGGCTATAGTATGTGCTCCAAAAAGGCTAATTTTGGAAAAAGTTCAATTCTTGGAAAAAAACTCTTCTAGATCATTATAGATTCCCATCTACGTCCTTCTAGATGTTTTTCAAGGTGTTTTGAGCCTTTATTTAGATATTTTTTGGCGCCCCCTGGTGTTCAAATGGTAAGGCTATAGTATGTGCTTCAAAAAGGATAATTTTGGACCATGTTCAAACCTTGAAAGAAACTGCTCTAGATCATTTTAAATGCCCATCTACAGTTTTCTAGAGGTGTTTCAAGGTGTTTTTAGCCTTTATTTACACATTCATCAGTGCCACCTGGTGTTCAACTGGTAAGGCTATAGTATGTTGTCCAAAAAGGCTAATTTTGGACCATGTTCAAATCTCAAAAGAAACTGCTGTAGATCATATTAAATGCCCATCTACAGTTGTCTAGAGGTGTTTCAAGGTGTTTTGAGCCTTTTTTTTTACACATTCATTGGCGCCGCCTGGTGTTCAAATGGTAAGGCTATAGTATGTGCTCCAAAAAGGCTAATTTTGGAAAAAGTTCAATTCTGGAAAAAAAACTCTTCTAGATCATTATAGATTCCCATCTCCGTCCTTCTAGACATTTTTCAAGGTGTTTTGAGCCTTTATTTAGATATTTTTTGGCGCCCCCTGGTGTTCAAATGGTAAGGCTATAGTATGTGCTTCAAAAAGGATAATTTTGGACCATGTTCAAACCTTGAAAGAAACTGCTCTAGATCATTTTAAATGCCCATCTACAGTTTTCTAGAGGTGTTTCAAGGTGTTTTGAGCCTTTATTTACACATTCATCAGCGCCCCCTGGTGTTCAACTGGTAAGGCTATAGTATGTTCTCCAAAAAGGCTAATTTTGGACCATGTTCAAATCTCAAAAGAAACTGCTGTAGATCATATTAAATGCCCATCTACAGTTGTCTAGAGGTGTTTCAAGGTGTTTTGAGCCTTTTTTTTTTACACATTCATCGGCGCCCCCTGGTGTTAAACTGGTAAGGCTATAGTATGTGCTCCAAAAAGGCTAATTTTGGACAAAGTTCAATTCTGGAAAAAAACTTCTCTAGATCATTATAGATGCCCATCTACGTCCTTCTAGAGGTGTTTCAAGGTGTTTTGAGCCTTTATTTAGATATTTTTTGGCACCCCCTGGTGTTCAACTGGTAAGGCTATAGTATGTGCTCCAAAAAGCGAAATTTTTGGACCATGGTCAAATCTGAATAAAAAGTGCTCTAGATCAATGTCAATGCCCATCTTTTCATTTTTGGAGGTGTTTCAAAGTGTTTTGAGAATTTATTTACAAATTCATCGGCGCCGCCTGGAGTTCAAATGGTAAGGCTTTAGTATGTGCTTCAAAAAGGATAATTTTGGACCATGTTCAAACCTATAAAGAAACTGCTCTAGATCATTTTAAATGCCCATCTACAGTTTTCTAGAGGTGTTTCAAGGTTTTTTGAGCCTTTATTTACACATTCATCAGCGCCCCCTGGTGTTCAAATGGTAAGGCTATAGTATGTGCTCCAAAAAAGCTAATTTTGGACCATGTTCAAATCTGATTAAAAAGTGCTCTAGATCATTATAAATGCCCATCTACAGTTTTCTTGAGGTGTTTCAAGGTGTTTTGAGTCTTTATTTACACAGTCATCGGCGCCCCCCGATTTTCAAATTGGTAAGGCTCCAAAAATGGTAATTTTGGACCATATTCAAATCTGGAAAGAAACTGCTCTAGATCATTTTAAATGCCCATCTACGTTTTTCTACAGGTGTTTCAAGGTGTTTGAACCTTTATTGACGCATTCATCAGCGCCCCCTGGTGTTCAAATGGTAAGGCTATCGTATGTGCTCCAAAAAGGCTAATTTTGGACCATGTTCAAATCTAGAAAAAACTGTTCTTGATCAATGTAAATGCCCATCTATTCGTTTTGAGAGGTGTTTCAAGGTGTTTTGAGCCTTTATTCAAACATTCATTTGCACCCCCCATTTTTCAAATGGTAAGGCTATAGTATGTGCTCCAAAAAGGCTCATTTTGGACCATGTTCAAATCTGATTAAAAAGTGCTCTAGATCATTATACATGCCCATCTACAGTTTTCTAGAGGTGTTTCAAGGTGTTTTGAGCCTTATTTTAACACCCCCTGGTGTTCAAATGGTAAGGCTATAGTATGTGCTCCAAAAAGGCAAATTTTTGACCATGTTCAAACCTTGAAAGAAACTGCCCTACATCATTATACATGCCCATCTACAGTTTTATAGAGGTGTTTCAAGGTGTTTTGAGACTTTATTTACACGGTCATCTCTGGTTTTCAAATGGTAAGGCTAAAGTATGTTCTCCAAAAAGGCTAATTTTGGACCATGTTCAAATCTGGAAAAAACTGTTCTTGATCAATGTAAATGCCCATCTATTCATTTCGAGAGGTGTTTCAAGGTGTTTTGAGCCTTTATTCAAACATTCATCGGCGCCCCCCGGTGTTCAAATGGTAAGGCTATAGTATGAGGTCCAAAAAGGCTAGTTTTGGACCCTGTTCAAATCTGGTTAAAAAGTTCTCTAGATCTTTATAGATGCCCATCTACATGTATCTGGAGGAGTTTCAAGGTGTTTTAAGCCTTTAATAAATATTTATCGGCGCCCCCTGGTGTTCAAATGGTAAAGCTATAGTATTTTCTCCAAAATGGCTAATTTTGGATCATGTTCAAATCTGGAAAAAACTGTTCTAGATCAATGTAAATGCCCATCTGTTCATTTCGAGAGGTGTTTCAAGGTGTTTTGAGCCTTCATTCAAACATTCATCGGCGCCCCCCTGGTGTTCACATGGTAAGGCTATAGTATTTGCTCCAAAAACTATAATTTTGAACCATGTTCAAATCTGGTTAAAAAGTGCTCTAGATATTTTTAGATGCCCATCTACAGATTTCTAGAGGTGTTTCAAGGTGTTTTGAGCCTTTTTTTTTACACATTCATCGGCGCCCCCTGGTTTTCAAATGGTAAGGCTATAGCATGTGCTCCAAAAAGGCTAATTTTTGACCATGTTCAGTTCTGGTTAAAAACTTCTCTAGATCAATATAAATGCCCATCTTTTCATTTCTGGAGGTGTTTCAAGATATTTTCAACCTTTATTTAAATATTCGTCTCTGCCCCCTGGTGTTCAACTGGTATGTGCTCCAAAAAGGCTAATTTTTGACCAAGTTCAATTCTGGAAAAAAAACTCTTCTAGATCATTATAGATGCCGATCTATGTCCTTCTAGAGGTGTTTCAAGGTGTTTCAAGCCTTTATTTAGATATTTGTTGGCACCCCCTGGTGTTCAAATGGTAAGGCTATAGTATGAGGTCCAAAAAGGCTAGTTTTGGACCCTGTTCAAATCTGGTTAAAAAGTTCTCTAGATCTTTATAGATGCCCATCTACATGTATCTGGAGGAGTTTCAAGGTGTTTTAAGCCTTTAATAAATATTTATCGGCACCCCCTGGTGTTCAAATGGTAAGGCTATAGTATGTGCTCCAACAAGGGTAATTTTGGACCATGGTCAAATCTGGTTAAAAACTGCTCTAGATCAATGTCAATACCCATCTTTTCATTTTTGGAGATGTTTCAAAGTGTTTTGAGCCTTTATTTATGTATTCATCAGCACCCCCTTGTGTTAACATGGTAAGGCTATAGTATGTGCTCCAACAAGGGTAGTTTTGGACCATGTTCAAATCTCAAAAGAAACTGCTGTAGATCATTTTAAATGCCCATCTACAGTTTTCTAGAGGTGTTTCAAGGGGTTTTGAGCCTTTATTAACGCATTCATCGGCGCCCCCTGGTGTTCAAATGGCAATTCTATAGTATTTGCTCCAACAAGGGTAATTTTGGGCCATGTTCAAATCTCGAAAGAAACTGATGTAGATCATTTTAAATGCCCATCTACAGATTTCTAGAGGTGTTTCAAGGTGTTTTGAGCCTTTTTTTACACATTCATCGGCGCCCCCTGGTGTTCAACTGGTAAGGCTATAGTATGTGCTCCAAAAAGGCTAATTTTGGACAAAGTTCAATTCTGGAAAAAAAAAACTCTTCTAGATCATTGTAGATTCCCATCTACGTCCTTCTAGAGGTTTTTCAAGGTGTTTTGAGCCTTTATTTAGATATTTGTTGGCGCCCCCTGGTGTTCAAATGGTAAGGCTATAGTATGTGCTTCAAAAAGGGTAATTTTGGACCATGTTCAAACCTTGAAAGAAACTGCTCTAGATCATTTTAAATGCCCATCTACAGTTTTCTAGAGGTGTTTCAAGGTGTTTTGAGACTTTATTTACAGGGTCATCTCTGGTGTTCAAATGATAAGGCTAAAGTATGTTCTCCAAAAAGGCTAATTTTGGACCATGTTCAAATCTGGAAAAAACTTTTCTAGATCAATGTAAATGCCCATCTTTTCATTTCGAGAGGTGTTTCAAGGTGTTTTAAGCCTTTATTCAAACATTCATTGGCGCCCCCCGGTGTTCAAATGGTAAGGCTATAGTATGAGCTCCACAAAGGCTAGTTTTGGACCATGTTCAAATCTGGTTAAAAAGTTCTCTAGATCTTTATAGATGCCCATCTACATGTTTCTGGAGGTGTTTCAAGGTGTTTTAAGCCTTTATTTAAATATTTATCGGCGCCCCCTGGTGTTCAAGTGGTAAGGCTATAGTATTTGCTCCAAAATGGCAAATTTGGACCATGTCCAAATCTGGAATAAACTCTTCTAGATCAATGTAAATGCCCATCTGTTCATTTCGAGAGGTGTTTCAAGGTGTTTTGAGCCTTCATTCAAACATTCATCGGCGCCCCCCTGGTGTTCACATGGTAAGGCTATAGTATTTGCTCCAAAAACTATAATTTTGGACCATGTTCAAATCTGGTTAAAAAGTGCTCTAGATCTTTTTAGATGCCCATCTACATGTTTCTGGAGGTGTTTCAAGGTGTTTTAAGCCTTTATTCAAAAATTCATTGGCGCCCCCCGGTGTTCAAATGGTAAGTCTATAGTATATTTTCCTAAAAGGCTAATTTTGGACCATGTTCAAACCTTGAAAGAAACTGCTCTAGATCATTTTAAATGCCCATCTACAGTTTTCTAGAGGTGTTTCAAGGTGTTTTGAGCCTTTATTTACACATTCATCAGCGCCCCCTGGTGTTCAAATGGTAAGGCTATAGTATGTGCTCCAAAAAGGGTAATTTTTTACCATGTTCAAATCTGATTAAAAAGTGCTCTAGATCATTATAAATGCCCATCTACAGTTTTCTTGAGGTGTTTCAAGGTGTTTTGAGTCTTTATTTACACAGTCATCGGCGCCCCCCGATTTTAAAATGGTAAGGCTCCAAAAATGGTAATTTTAGACCATATTCAAATCTGGAAAGAAACTGCTCTAGATCATTTTAAATGCCATTCTACATTTTTCTAGAGGTATTTCAAGGTGTTTTGAGCCTTTATTTAGATATTTGTTGGCGCCCTCTGGTGTTCAAATGGTAAGGCTATAGTATGTGCTTCAAAAAGGGTAATTTTGGACCATGTTCAAATCTGGTTTAAAAGGGCGGTAGATCAATGTCAATGCCCATCTTTTCATTTTTGGGGGTGTTTCAAGGTGTTTTGAGCCTTTCTTTACACATTCATCGGCACCCCCTGGTGTTCAAATGGCAATTCTATAGTATGTGCTCCAACAAGGATAATTTTGGATCATGTTCAAACCTTGAAAGAAACTGCTCTAGATCATTATAGATGCCCATCTACAGTTTTCTAAAGGTGTTTCAAGGTGTTTTGAGCCTTTTTTTTACACGTTCATCTCTGGTGTTAAAATGGTAAGGCTATAGTATGTTCTCCAAAAAGGCTAATTTTAGACCATTTTCAAATCTGGAAAAACTTGTTCTAGATCAATATAAATGCCAATCTATTCGTTTTGAGAAGTGTTTCAAGGTGTTTTGAGCCTATATTCAAACATTCATCGGCGCCCCCCTGGTGTTCAAATGGTAATTCTATAGTATGTGCTCCAAAACGTTAATTTTGGACCATGTTCAAATCTGATTAAAAAGTGTTCTAGATCAGTATAAATGCCCATCTAAAGTTTTCTTGAGGTGTTTCAAGGTGTTTTGAGTCTTTATTTACACAGTCATCGGCGCCCCCTGGTTTTCAAATGGTAAGGCTCCAAAAATGGTAATTTTGGACCATATTCAAATCTGGAAAGAAACTGCTCTAGATCATTTTAAATGCCCATCTACGTTTTTCTAGAGGTGTTTCAAGGTGTTTTGAACCTTTATTGACGCATTCATCAGCGCCCCCTGGTGTTCAACAGGTAAGGCTGTAGTATGTGCTCCAAAAGGTTAATTTTGGACCATGTTCAAATCTGGTTAAAAAGTGCTCTAGATCTTTTTAGATGCCCATCTACATGTTTCTGGAGGTGTTTCAAGGTGTTTTAAGCCTTTATTTAAATATTTATCGGAGGCCCCTGGTGTTCAAATGGTAAGGCTATAGTATGTGCTCCAAAAAGGCTCATTTTGGACCATGTTCAAATCTGATTAAAAAGTGCTCTAGATCATTATACATGCCCATCTACAGTTTTCTAGAGGTGTTTCAAGGTGTTTTGAGACTTTATTTACACGGTCATCTCTGGTGTTCAAATGGTAAGGCTAAAGTATGTTCTCCAAAAAGGCTAATTTTGGACCATGTTCAAATCTGGAAAAAACTGTTCTAGATCAATGTAAATGCCCATCTATTCATTTCGAGAGGTGTTTCAAGGTGTTTTGAGCCTTTATTCAAACATTCATCGGCGCCCCCCGGTGTTCAAATGGTAAGGTATGTGCTCCAAAAAGGCTAATTTTTTACCATGTTCAGTTCTGGTTAAAAACTTCTCTAGATCAATATAAATGCCCATCTTCTAGATCATTACCATGTAAAAAGGCTAGTTTTGGACCATGTTCAAATCTGGTTAAAAGTGCTCTAGATCTTTATAGATTCCCATCTACATGTATCTGGAGGTGTTTCAAGGTTTTTTAAGCCTTCATTTAAATATTCATCGGCGCCCCCTGGTTTTCAAATGGTAAGGTATGTGCTCCAAAAAGGCTAATTTTTTACCATGTTCAGTTCTGGTTAAAAACTTCTCTAGATCAATATAAATGCCCATCTTTTCATTTCTGGAGGTGTTTCAAGATATTTTCAACCTTTTTTTAAATGTTCGTCTCTGCCCCCTGGTGTTCAACTGGTAAGGCTATAGTATGTGCTCCAAAAAGACTAATTTAGGACCAAGTTCAATTCTGGAAAAAAAACTCTTCTAGATCATTATAGATGCCGATCTACGTCCTTCTAGAGGTGTTTCAAATTGTTTTGAGCCTTTATGTAGATATTTGTTGGCACCCCCTGGTGTTCAAATGGTAAGGCTACAGTATGTCCTCCAACAAGGGTAATTTTGGACCATGGTCAAATCTGGTTAAAAACTGCCCTAGATCAATGTCAATACCCATCTTTTCATTTTTGGAGGTGTTTCAAAGTGTTTTGAGCCTTTATTTACGTATTCATCAGCACCCCCTTGTGTTAACATGGTAAGGTTATAGTATGTGCTCCAAAAAGGGTAATTTTGGACCATGTTCAAATCTCGAAAGAAACTGCTGTAGATCATTTTAAATGCCCATCTACAGTTTTCTAGAGGTGTTTCAAGGTGTTTTGAGCCTTTATTAACGCATTCATGGGCGCCCCCTGGTGTTCAACTGGTAAGGCTATAGTATGTGCTCCAAAAAGGCTAATTTTGGACAAAGTTCAATTCTGGAAAAAAAAACTCTTCTAGATCATTATAGATTCCCATCTACGTCCTTCTAGAGGTTTTTCAAGGTGTTTTGAGCCTTTATTTAGATATTTTTTGGCGCCCCCTGGTGTTCAAATGGTAAGGCTATAGTATGTGCTTCAAAAAGGGTAATTTTGGACCATGTTCAAACCTTGAAAGAAACTGCTCTAGATCATTTTAAATGCCCATCTACAGTTTTCTAGAGGTTTTTCAAGGTGTTTTGAGCCTTTTTTTTTACACATTCATCGGCGCCCCCTTGTGTTCAACTGGTAAGGCTATAGTATGTGCTCCAAAAAGGCTAATTTTGACAAAGTTCAATTCTGGAAAAAAAACTCTTCTAGATCATTATAGATTCCCATCTACGTCCTTCTAGAGGTTTTTCAAGGTGTTTTGAGCCTTTATTTAGATATTTTTTGGCGCCCCCTGGTGTTCAAATGGTAAGGCTATAGTATGTGCTTCAAAAAGGATAATTTTGGACCATGTTCAAACCTTGAAAGAAACTGCTCTAGATCATTTTAAATGCCCATCTACAGTTTTCTAGAGGTGTTTCAAGGTGTTTTGAGACTTTATTTACACGGTCATCTCTGGTGTTCAAATGGTAAGGCTAAAGTATGTTTTCCAAAAAGGCTAATTTTGGACCATGTCCAAATCTGGAAAAAACTGTTCTAGATCAATGTAAATGCCCATCTATTCATTTCAAGAGGTGTTTCAAGGTGTTTTGAGCCTTTATTCAAACATTCATCGGCGCCCCCCGGTGTTCAAATGGTAAGGCTATAGTATGAGCTCCAAAAAGGCTAGTTTTGGACCATGTTCATATCTGGTTAAAAAGTGCTCTAGATCTTTATAGATTCCCATCTACATGTTTCTGGAGGTGTTTCAAGGTGTTTTAAGCCTTTATTTAAATATTTATTTGAGGCCCCTGGTGTTCAACTGGTAAGGCTATAGTATGTGCTCCAAAAAGGGTAATTTTGGACAAAGTTCAATTCTGGAAAAAAAAAACTCTTCTAGATCATTATAGATTCCCATCTACGTCCTTCTAGAAGTTTTTCAAGGTGTTTTGAGCCTTTATTTAGATATTTTTTGGTGCGCCCTGGTGTTCTAATGGTAAGGCTATATATAGTATGTTCTCTAAAAAGGCTAATTTTTGACCATGTTTAAATCTGGTTTAAAACATACATACATGTATCAGTTAAAATGTTATTAGGAGGTCCCATGAGTGTCCATTTGTGTCCAGAACAGTTGTCCTACAGTCATAGAAGTGTGTGTAAATAATGCTAATCCATTTGTGCACAGACTACTGATATTCTTTGACAGTGGAAGCTCTATTTTCATAAATATTGGATTTGGAATAGCACATGTATGTGAAAACTTTTGCTGGTGGACGGACGTGACAGTGGACGGACGTGACATTACCCATGATGCTCTGGTCAGTCCCAGTACTTTATTAGGAATAAACTTCTAGACTTCCTATTGCTAATTGTGCTCTTCTTCATAAATGTTGGTATTGTGGATCTAAAACAATCCCTGCTGACACAAAAACACTAAATGTGTCAGTGGACGGATGTGACATGGTTGTTGTGGATCCCATCATACTGATGCTCTGCAGCCATGTCAGCGTTTACACTAATGATCCCTGTGCAAAAACTAGGAGCACTATTATTTATTGGATAGTTTAGCATCAGACTAAAGAGGAAAGAACAATATAGAATTGTTCTTTGTGTCTAAAAATGCTTCTTATTGTAAAAGTGTTGATGTAAACAGTGCTGTGTGCCATTCTTCATGTATGTATTGGTGGAACAGAAGCAGGATGGATCAGCACCATACTCCAGATTGAACCTGTACAAATAAAACATGTGATATGGAGGAGAGAATCTGGGAAGAAAAACTGGGGAATCCAAAAGAAGAGAAGATTTGTTTTTCAGCTCAGTTCAGTTCAAATAGAACTTGTCCATTTGTGACATGAAAATATAGCATTAATTGTGCTGAAACTGGACATTTTGGAGCTGAAAACATAGTTCATATGAGCATCAACATGTTGAACAGAACTGAAATCCTGTCCATTTGAACAACTGTCATTTACCAACACAAAGTTCCTTTGGATTCACTGAGACTGATTTAATATGAACACAGACACAGAAGAGCTGTGAGCACGTGTGAGTTGACATACATACATACATACACACATACACACATACATACATACATACATACATACATACATACACACATACATACATACATACATACATACATACACACATACACACATACATACATACATACATACATACATACATACACACATACACACATACATACATACATACATACATACACAAACACATACATACATACATAGTATGATATTTTACTACTAATCTGTTTCTTGCTCTCCATTGGTTTTTGATTGTTAATCCTATTACAAACCAGTGTTTCATACTCACTGCATCTTTAATGTGAATCATATTTCACAGAGAAGGAAAAAACAAAAGCAGGTCTGTTGTTTCAGAGGTGCAATACCAACACACATCCACTAGATGGCAGCATTTCATTATGTTTTCGTGCCTCTGATCACAGCCCAGTGTTTCCAGTGGTGGGTTGGACACCTGACTGTGCATGAGCTGAACGGATTCTGCAGGATGGGACTGTTTTTCTTTGGTGCCCAGGGATGAAACCGATCTGTCCATTCTGAGCCAGAAATCATACAGAGAAAGAGCTAAAGTCATCAGACGTGTTCTGGACACACAGAAGACATGGAGTCCAAAAAGTGACCGAACACAGAGACATGTTGACACTCTGGGGACACAAGGTTTGTTTACAGGCATTTCCAATCTGGGAAGGGTTCTGACTGTTTCTCATTTGGTTTCTGCTGCACTGTGCATCCATTCCAAATGTTTCCACATGCTATCACTGAAGTGTTTTCTGTCATTATTTATAAAAAAACAAAAAGCATCTTATACACACATGTAGATGAGCAACTAATAACAATAATGCATTTAGTAGAAGCAATAAATAAAGTCAGTCAGTTACTTTTTTTATGTATTTATTTGTTTGTTTTTTATTATTATTATTTTTTTAGAATAATAAAATGCTCCCTTTTTTGCAGTAATCTACACCTGGCTTTACTGCCTCCATCCATAATAATATACATTACATAGACCAAGGCTGTCAAACTCATTTTGGTTCAGTTTCATATTTATACCAATTTAATTTGAAGGAGGCCAGACCAGTAAAATAATGACTTAATAACCTATAAATTATGACAAATCCAAGTTTGTCTTTTTGTTTTAGTACAAAAAAAATTATGAAAATATTGACATTTTACAAAAAAAGATATGAATAACCTGAAAAAAACAAAACAAAACAACAACAAAAACAAAACAAAACAGAAATTTCATTTGAAAAATTAGTTCAATTTGAACACTCTTCTGCCTGGACTTCTTATTTCTACATGTCCATTTCCACACAGTGTTCCATAAACATTTGGGAACAGGCAGAATATTGTTCAAATGTTGGAGGTTGAACTAAAATATGAACAGTTTCTCCAATATTCCATCTGTTATTCTGAACACAACTGCAGATCCCAGTGGATCCATAAATGCACCAAACATTTAGGAAAAGGCAGAATATTGTTCAAACTGCACAGTTCAGGTTGTTCATCTGTGGTTTTATTTAAGTGTTTATTTACATTTTATTGTGAAAGAATAGTTTTGTAAATGTAAATATTTTCACAGTGTCATGTGATTTATTTCACTTAAATTTTTTCCACATAATTTTTCACAAAGAACATTTGTGTTTGTCATTCTTTCTGGTTTATTGTGTTGTTCTTTTGACTGTAGATCACATTGGTCTGGATGTGGAACCTGAACCAAAAGGATTTGTTCAACCTGGACGGTTCAGGTTCATTTATGCACTTTCATCCTGCAGGGCCGCAATGGAACCTTTGATGGGCCAGATTTGGCCCCCAGGCCACATGTTTGACACCTGTGTTGTAGACTAAATGTCCTCTAAAATTAACCTGTATTTGAAACAGAGTATAGAAAACTATTACAGGATCAAAAACCAGTTAATTTTGGGGGAAAAAAAGGCTCTGTTTTGAATGTCTGGGGTTGCCAGAAAATTGGGATGTTAAAATGGGGTCAGGACTAAAACAGAATGGAAACCACTGATATATGGTGATAAATCATTTAAGAAATGTTCAATATAGACAAAAAGTAATTTGGGAACTTTCACAAAAGTCCCACTGGGTCTTTATGGGTTAAACTGGTGAACAATCTGCTTAAAAAAATGTGTTTAAACATAAAAATCCTCGTTACAAACATGACTTCACATCAAGAGGCAGATGATCAGAGTCTGTCCAAAGGGAAAAATCTGGACAAACGTCAAATATCCGAAGCATAAAGTCAGACCTTAAAATAAACACATGCCGGTGGTTTTATGCCGTAATCTCATAAAGATTCCTTTGGACGTGAATGTGAGTCCCCAGACAGTATTTCATAATCCAGAAAGAGTTGTGTGTCTGTTTCTGATCAGCAGCCGCACGCCTTCAAACACACACTTCAGACACACACACACACACACACACAGACAGACACACACACACAGACACACACAGACACAGACAGACACACAGACAGACACACACAGAGACACACAGACACACAGACACACACACACAGACACACACAGACACAGACAGACACACAGACACACAGACACACACAGAGACACACACACACACAGAAAGACACACAGACAGACAGACACACAGACACACACAGACAGACACACACACAGACAGACACACACACACACACACACACACAGACACACACAGACACAGACAGACACACACACAGACAGACACACACACACACAGACAGACAGACACACAGACACACAGACAGACAGACAGACAGAAAGACACACAGACACACACACACACAGACACACAGACACACACACACACACACAGACACACAGACAGACACACAGACAGACAGACAGACAGACACACACACAGACAGACACACAGACAGACAGACAGACAGAAAGACACACAGACACACACACAGACAGACACACAGACAGACACACAGACACACAGACAGACACACAGACAGACACACACACAGACAGACACACACACAGACACACAGACAGAAGACACACACACACAGACACACACACACACAGACAGACACACAGACAGACAGACACACACACACACAGACAGACACACACACAGACACACACACAGACAGAAGACACACACACACAGACACACACACACACACACAGACAGACACACAGACAGACACATAGACAGACACAGACACACACACAGACAGACACACAGACACACACACAGACACACACACAGACACACAGACAGACACACAGACACACACACACACAGACAGACAGACACACACACAGACAGACAGACACACAGACAGACACACACACAGACAGACACACAGACACACACACAGACACACACACACACAGACACACACACACACAGACACACACACAGACACACAGACAGACACACAGACACACACACAGACAGACAGACACACACACAGACACACACACAGACACACAGACACACACACAGACACACACACAGACACACACACACGCAGACACACACACAGACACACACACACACAGACACACACACAGACACACACACAGACACACAGACAGGCACGCAGACACACACACAGACACACAGACACACACACAGACACACACACAGACACACAGACAGACACACAGACACACACACAGACACACAGACACACAGACACACACACAGACACACACACAGACAGACAAGCTTCACTGTACAAAGGTTGAGAAACACTGCTTTACGTCTTACACCAGGTGCATTACCGAACAGAAAAAACAAAGAAGAGGACCAGGTGAAAAATGACCATAAAGGTGGATCTGGAACAAAGGGGACATTAGTGTTCCTGACCAGGTCAAACAAAGGAGTCCACATTTGTGACAATGTGTCAGCAGAGGCATGAAGTGTCATTCTAATTTTTTCAGTGAGGAAATACAGGACGTGTGTGATCCAGTGAATAAAGGCAGGGGGCTGTGGGCATTTAGGGACAGATGGACAGTTCTGTGATCACCTCCTCATAGACTCTGTGCATCCTCTACAGCTTTGTGCACATCTTTTTTACGATGTTTTATTTACTTTTTTAACCCATAAAGACCCAGTGTTACATGTGTATCTGTTCACAAATACACTTTTCTCTGTATTTAACCTTTCCTAAGGGATTTATCATCATTTATTATTATATTATCCTCTGTATTTTGCATTTTTTCCAGTTAAAATCCTGTATTTTCTATATTTAATTCACTGATCATGTAGATGTTCAGAAAAGCTCAATTACAGTTGAAGGTTATTATATAAAAAACTGAGAAAATGGAGGAAAAAGTGTCTTTTTCCATAAAATCTGTCATGAACTGAACATAAACCCAGTGTGTCCATCCGCTGGCATTGATCCAACTGCATGGTTTTTGTTTTTTTTTTTCCTCCATTTCATTCCATTTGTGGCTTATTTCATTCTATTTGCTTATTATGTTTGTCAGTTTTGTTCATTTAATTGATGACTTTGACTGTTTTTGCTCTTTTTTTGTTGGCTAATTTATTCCTTTTACTTCATTTTTTTCCACATTATTTATTATTTTGTAAATTTTGTATTGTATTTTGTATATTTGTATTTGTGTATATATATATATATATATATATATATATATGTAAAAACCCAGTGTGTCCATCCACTGTCATTGATCCACCTCCATGGGTTTCTGATTTTTTTGTTTTGTTTTGTTTTTTTGTTCAGTTTGTGGCATATTTTGTTCATGTTACTTATTATTTTGTTGATTTATTCATTTTTGTTCATTGTATTGCTCACTTTGGCTGTTTTTGTTTATTTTGTTGCTAGTTTTAGTCTTTTTTTGCATGTTACTGAGTATTTGGTACATTTTTAAAATTATTTTTGTTCATTTTCTTTATTATTGATCATAACCCCAGTGTGTCCATCCACTGTCACTGATCCAACTGCATGGGTTTGACTGGACAATCAATGCTGTAGAAGATAACAGTGTTTCCACAGTAACGGAACCTCTGAACGTCCAAATATGGTCATATCTGATGAGCATGACAAGATGAAGAACTGTATTTGACACCAATTATTGACCTGGATTAGTGGATCATTAGTAATTATAGTTTGTATTTCTTGGTTTGGTCTTTGTGGGTTACCAGGTCTCTGCTCCAGAATCCTGAAAACATTTACATCCTTTATCAGTTTTGCGTTTGCCTTATACGTAGATGTTTCGGACATTTCCACCTGTGTTTCCACACTTGTATCAGTGTGAATTGTCCTGGTTGTTTGTTCTCCTTCAGTAAGTGTAGGTCATTAAATGTTTTCACACACTGACTGTTTTCTGTCCATACCTGTGCACGCTCACCTTCTGAACACCTTCTGTTTTCAGGAACGCAGGAGCAAAGATCAGGTTCCTCTAATGTCACAAATGACAGAGAGCCATGCAGTCGGAGAACATTTTTAGTTTAGCCTCTGCTAATTTAATTTTTAAATCAACTGACTAATTCAAATTGTATGAAGTGCTTATAATGTGCTGAAACACATTTGTGTATCCTTTGGTTTTATGGGGGTCGCTGACCGCAGGTTTTTGTGGTTTCTGCCACTTTTGTCAGGAGCCAGAAAACAATAAACAGAGACTGCCTCCAAGTCGTGTGGGTCTGGTCCTAAAAAAACCACAACCCAGAGTCCGACACCAGCAGTTGCATTTGTTCACATGTAGATCTTGCATTTTTTCTGCTTCATTAGTCTATTCTGTTTATAGTATTTACTGCTTTTAACGCTTCACTTTCCTTTCTTTTTTTTGCTTTTTTTCTTTTTGTAGTTTTTTCAAGAATGTTTTTGTTTACAACTGAGCTATTGTTTCCCTTGTGGATCAGTAAAGTTTGTCTAAGTTGAAGTCTAAGGACCCCCCCCCCAAAAAAAAAAAAAAACAACAACAAAGGGTATGTCTGTCTCTTTAGGGGGTCTGGGTTCAGTATCCACCGAAATCTGAACTATGCTCACATGGTTTTCAGTGTCAAAAAAGGGCCCAAAAACTTCTACCAATTCAAGCATACACATTTTCTACATTTAAACACTTATTTCATTCAGAAGAAATGCATTAATAGACATGAAATTCAACGGTCTAAAGCAGACACAGTTCCAGTAGATGGCACATTTTTCCACTGCACCACAAACATTCTGAACGCCTGGTCCCCTCTGTTTATTCCACCCTTTTAAACACATCACGTCCTGTTTACTTCAGTTTCTCCCTGGAGAGACAAAAACTTATGGCTTTTACAAAAACAAAAGCTGTACAAATGGACTTCATATGAGATGAGGACGGAGCAGAGAACAGGAAATAGAAAGACTTACTGCCATTTTTGAGTCAAGGATGGAGAGGCTGGTTTACAAACAGGAGGAAAACCACAACTTTATTTCATTTATTTGAATCATTGTGACAAATTGATTAAATCAATAATGACTTGGACTGAAACTTCAACAAACACCAAATAATCTAATGACTCAGTAATTTGAGCGATACTAGAACAGAACACGCCTCCTTTTATTTTTTATTTTAGTTTGTGTTCAGCTCTGGGTCAAGGTTCTTATCGTTAACAAAAACTAATGAAATGAAGAAAACTAGAATTGTAAAAACATTTTCATTCACTGAAATAAATAAAAACTAGAATTCAAAGAAAAAACCATAACTAACTGAAACTGTATTGTGTGTTTACTAAACTAACTAAAACAGATACAAATTCTGGATCAAATTCCCTTGGTTTTGGTCTTTGTCAATGTCAGATTGATGTTCAGTGGATTTCTTTGTCTCTCTCAGTTTTCTGTGCTGTCTCCATACGACACTTTTTGCTCCGTCACTTGTGTTCACTTGTGGTTTCCAGTCGTCTTCTGGTCCCCACTCTACCTGGAAACATGGAGACTAAAGCAGCAGAGTCCTGTCTGGGATTGATTTGAATAGGAGCACAGAGAAGAAGAGAAAAGAGACCACTGAACTACAACTGAACTACAACTGAACTACAACTGAACTACAACTGAACTACAACTGAACTACAACTAAACTACAACTAAACTACAACTGAACTACAACTGAACTACAACTGAACTACAACTAAACTACAACTGAACTACAACTAAACTACAACTGAACTACAACTGAACTACAACTAAACTACAACTGAACTACAACTGAACTACAACTGAACTACAACTAAACTACAACTGAACTACAACTGAACTACAACTGAACTAAAACTGAACTACAACTGAACTACAACTGAACTACAACTGAACTACAACTAAACTAAAACTAAACTACAACTGAACTACAACTAAACTACAACTAAACTACAACTAAAACTAAAACTAAACTACAACTGAACTACAACTGAACTACAACTAAACTACAACTAAAACTAAACTACAACTAAACTAAAACTTAAACTAAACTAAACTAAAACTAAAACTAAAACTAAACTAAAACTAAGCATTTAGAAAAAACTAAAACCAATAAAAACTATCAAACCTGCTGTAAAAACTAATTAAAACAAACTGAATTAGAGAAAAAAAAGTCCAAACTAAATAAAAGTAAACTAGAATGAAAAATCCAGAACTATTGGAACCTCGGTCTGATTCTGTGTGCACGGGTCAACTCCTTCGGCAGGAGGCCTGCACTTTATCCTGGGCTTCACCCCTTCTTATTTGACCTCTGACCTCTGTGACCGGGGTCACAGGCCGCTCAGGGTGGTGTTTGGGGGTGACACGGTGATTTGAGGCGGCCGACTCTAACTGCTTCCACATGCTTCCGCTTGTGTGTCTGATGTGTGAGAAGCTGATGGGTGGGAAACACAGAAGCCCTGTGACTCTGGGGTCAGTAGGTATCGACTCCAAAGTCCGCTTCAGTCGCATTTGTCCGACTAGTTACTATAAAGCAGGTCTCATACTTTATATTTCAGTAGAAACATTCAGGGCCGGATCTACCAAAGGTCTGCGTGTATTAAAACATGTGCAAACTCACTGCACATCAGAGGTGTTTAGTGTCAGACTGCAGGTGAAGCTCCTCTGACCCTAAAATGACTCCCATGAAATGCTCAAATCTGTTCAGTTGTTTTCATTTCATTGACTCCAAATGTGTTGGAACACGTTCATCTCTCAGACCAGTTGGTTCAGAATCAGTTTGATCCCAGATCAGTGGACTGGATGTTGTTCACTTCTCCTCCATTCCCGTGTCTGTGTTTGTTCATTCCATCTCTGCTCAGTGCATTTGTCCGTAGACGCTCAGCGTCCATGCACTTCAATGGGACTGAGTGGAACTGCTTTAAAACCACTACAAACTGGACCAGCACTGGACACATGACACCCTGTCGTCCCTGTTTTCAGATGTGCTCCTTCACTGACACAGTTCAGTTTAATACTGTCACACATTCTGCTGGGAAATCACACAAACCAAATGAACTGTTCATTTACTGACCTGGAAGAAAACACAACCACTGGACTAACTGGTACACTGGACTAACTGGTACACTGGACTAACTGGTACACTGGACTAACTGGTACACTGGACTAACTGGTACACTGGACTGAAGGGACACGTTTTCTTGTTTCCGTTCCAGAACTGAATCATTTCTAGTTTGAGTTTAATCTGGTTTTTGGCAGGTGTAGAAGGAGCTTCTGTAGTTTAAAGGCTCCAGTCCTACACCTGGAACCCACTGGGCCAAGGCCGCCTGAGCAGACCAGCTCTGCTGGACTTTCAGAGGACACTGGTCCAGTCCTGGAAAAGACGCCTACTGGTACGATAAGGACACTGAGCATTTTCTGAAAAGGAATGGAGGGACAAATGTATGTTTAAATAACTGGACATATTTTGGATGTAAGCAACAATGAGCTTCCCCTGTCTGACCAGCAGAAGACACTGGAGGACAGGATTAGTGGATCAACGGGAATTAAACAGTTTAGATCAGTAGATGGTTTAGGTCTTTGATGGCTGTTTGGGTCTGTAAGGGTTAAATGAAAGAAATAAATGTTGAAAAGACAATAGTAAGAAGCAGGGCCTGTGTTCTGTTGGACCGGTGTCCCTTCTAGTAAATAATCCCAACACCATGATGTCAGACTGAAGCGGATCGTTCTCTCCTGGTTCAGATGAAATCTAACAGACTCATGAATTCTAGTTGGTCAAACCCAAACCAAACTCTTATAAATACTGGTGTGTAAACTGTTTTGGAGCTCCGGGGCTCATGTAAACACACTGTTTTCAGACAGAACTCTACAAATCTGCTCTGACAGCGTCCACTAACAGGCTGCTGTGACGTCGGCCCAGTCGCCGTTGACTCCCACCGCCGTCAGAACGACCTCCCATAAGTCAACAGTGAAGGGAAGAGGGTCATCACACACACGAGTGAGGCGGCAGAGGACACGTTCCAGTCAAACGGGTCTGTCAAGAGTCAAAGCTCCACACGTTAGCGCACCAGTTCAAGTGAAAAACACCAAGAACGTGATCTGCTTTTATTCTGAAAAGCCTCGGAGCTAGAGCTGATTCACAGCAACAAACCACAGCAAGTAGGTTTGGAAAGTGGATATGAGGAAACGGATCTACTGTAGAGGGAAAAAGGAAAACAGATCTACTGTAGAGGGAAAAAGGAAAACGGATCTACTGTAGAGGGAAAAAGGAAAACGGATCTACTGTAGAGGGAAAAAGGAAAACGGATCTACTGTAGAGGGAAAAAGGAAAACGGATCTACTGTAGAGGGAAAAAGGAAAACGGATCTACTGTAGAGGGAAAAAGGAAAACGGATCTACTGTAGAGGGAAAAAGGAAAACGGATCTACTGTAGAGGGAAAAAGGAAAACGGATCTACTATAGAGGGAAAAAGGAAAACGGATCTACTGTAGAGGGAAAAAGGAAAACGGATCTACTGTAGAGGGAAAAAGGAAAACAGATCTACTGTAGAGGGAAAAAGGAAAACAGATCTACTGTAGAGGGAAAAAGGAAAACGGATCTACTGTAGAGGGAAAAAGGAAAACGGATCTACTGTAGAGGGAAAAAGGAAAACAGATCTACTGTAGAGGGAAAAAGGAAAACAGATCTACTGTAGAGGGAAAAAGGAAAACTCTGCACGAGCTCCAAGATGATCAGGAAATATGTCTGAATGTGGCCGAATCAAACACCATCTAATGCAAAGGCTCAGTACTGTTGTTTATTCTGATCCTCCTCAGACGCAGCTCTGGGTTTTCTGTCCACATTTATAGACAAGAGTTTCACAACTTTATACAAAATAAAACTGCCCACCACAAAGGACATTCCATACAAATTTAAAAACTGCATCCAAAAAAATAGTTGCATCATGATGTTTCCAATATAAAAAAAAAAATAATAATCAAATTTTATTTGTAGAGCACCAAATCATACCAACAGTTACCTCATGACACTTATATAGGCACTTATTTAAAAAAACAAAAACAAAAAAAAGCTGGCACTTTGCTGACATTTCCTGGGGTCTGAGGAGGTTAACTAAATAAATAAATAAATAAATAATAAAATAAAACTAAATTCTTGACAGTTTCAACATGTCATGCACTGAATATATTCCATTATTTTACTGAAACATCCAGTTTTGACCCCAATGGAACTGAGCGTGTGCAGAAAAAAGCATGTGGGTTTGGAGAATGGAACAACAGTGGCAAGAGTTGACTGACTTAAAGCAGTCACACTGGTCTGGTTTTAAATGGAGTTCTTCCTTCTCCCTCATTTCTGGGAACTGGACTACAGGTTCTGGTTCTGCTCATACGTGAACTGGACTACAGGTTCTGGTTCTGCTCCTCATACATGAACTGGACTACAGGTTCTGGTTCTGCTCATGTGTGAACTGGACTACAGGTTCTGGTTCTGCTCCTCATACATGAACTGGACTACAGGTTCTGGTTCTGCTCATGTGTGAACTGGACTACAGGTTCTGGTTCTGCTCCTCATACATGAACTGGACTACAGGTTCTGGTTCTGCTCATGTGTGAACTGGACTACAGGTTCTGGTTCTGCTCATATGTGAACTGGACTACAGGTTCTGGTTCTGCTCATGTGTGAACTGGACTACAGGTTCTGGTTCTGTTCAGACATGAACTGGACTACAGGTTCTGGTTCTGCTCCTCATACATGAACTGGACTACAGGTTCTGGTTCTGCTCATGTGTGAACTGGACTACAGGTTCTGGTTCTGCTCATGTGTGAACTGGACTACAGGTTCTGGTTCTGTTCAGACATGAACTGGACTACAGGTTCTGGTTCTGCTCATGTGTGAACTGGACTACAGGTTCTGGTTCTGCTCCTCATACATGAACTGGACTACAGGTTCTGGTTCTGCTCATGTGTGAACTGGACTACAGGTTCTGGTTCTGCTCCTCAGACATCATCAGCCTGATTTGAATAAACTTTGGGGTGTGATGGAAACACAATTACCAGGAACTCTTTGACCCAAATAAGTTCTTGGTAAAAAAGTTCCTGGGCTTTTGGTGGAAAAAGGCCTTTTAACAGCATTAGTAACACCGTTATTTCTAAGGCCGTTATTTCTAAGGCCGTTATTTCTAAGGCTGTTATTTCTAAGGCCGTTATTTCTAAGGCTGTTATTTCTAAGGCCGTTATTTCTAAGGCTGTTATTTCTAAGGCCGTTATTTCTAATGCTGTTATTTCTAAGGCCGTTATTTCTAAGGCTGTTATTTCTAAGGCCGTTATTTCTAAGGCTGTTATTTCTAAGGCCGTTATTTCTAAGGCTGTTATTTCTAACACTGGTCATTAAATGTATAGCTGTACCTGTGCATGAATAAACAAACACCTGTGATGATGCATTTACTGTGTGGGTTTTTTCCAGACATAAAGTGTATAATAAACCTTTAATCCTTTGAATCCCCCTCGTCATTAGACAGATCTGATAAAAACCACCATGAAACCCACCAGAGTCCTGCTGGGACTATGAACAGATCCAGTGTGCGTTCCAGTTCTGCTCTTATCTGAGTGAAGACATGTTTATTTATGGAAACTCCTTCATTTACTTCAGCCTCTTATTAAAAACATTTTCTAAAATTACCTTTTTTGGCAGCAGGGCTACAGTAGGCTGTTTACAACGGAGCAGAAATACTAAAGAAGTCTGGGTTCATTATGTTCATCAATAAACATCTGATCATGGAAGTCCATACAAAAAAAAAAAAAAAAAATAATAATAATAATAATATATTAAAAAAGAATTCCACTCACAGCCCATTTAATGGATCACATGACAGAAAACCCCAACTGAATACTGTCACTGACTGCAGCGGTCTGTTGTCTTAAATAAAGCAGTTCCACTCAGAACAGAACCGCTGGTTCCACTCAGAACAGAACCGCTGGTTCTAGTTCCATTCAGATGTAAACAGCACACACTCACACACTCTGACCCAGTTCAAAGGAATTTTCTGCATTAAAGGGAAACTGGAAAAGCTCTGAATACAACTTCACCAAAGCACAGCCACTTCCTGTTGGTGCTGTGGGCGGGGTTTGCCACTTCCTGTTGGTGCTGTGGGCGGGGTTTGCCACTTCCTGTTGCGCTGCGGGCGGGGTTGGCCACTTCCTGTTGGTGCTGTGGGCGGGGTTTGCTCCATGGCGCTGGCACACACTGATCTGCCCTGGTGGAGGTCTGTGCTCTGAGTGCTTTTGTAGTTTTTATTATTATTATTATTTTATTATTATTATTTATTTTATTTTTTTTAATTTATTTTTTTTTATTATTATTATTATTATTATTATTATTACTACTATGATGAAGATCATGATGATGATTATACAGTGCATCCTTCAGTGTTATCCACCTTAAGTCACCTGACCTAAATACTGTGTGCTGATTGGCTGAACAGATTTCTGCTGCTGTTCAGTGTTTTCTGCTGTCAGATCCAAACCTGTATTTTTTTTTTAATTTTTAATTTTTTCTTTTTCCATTTCTTATGGGCTCAGCTGTCTGTACCGATAAGGCAGCAGCCCACACCAGCTGTACTCCCAGTCATCACTGCCCATTTTTCTAACACCTTTGCTTGTGTATCCTCTTTTATTTGGACATTTTACCAGGGAGTATCTCACACTTTTTTTTTTTTTTTCCTACTTGTCTTGTCCAGCGTTCTAACAGTAGAATGGTAGTCTGGTTCCTTTTGGTGCTGAACACATGTGCTTTGCCAAGGGTAACTTCATAAAGTATATGAAGCGCCCTTTGATATTCTACTGTGTTTATTATGAGTTTAGTTGAACCACATTTCAATGCCGGACCTGACATGGGGGGTGGGGGTGGGGGGGTAGAAGAAGGGGAGAGAACAAGAGAGAAGAAGGTGGAGAAGACCCTCACAAGAAAGTATCAACAATACAAACAGCAACAACCATGGAGACAATTATAATGGAAACAGTAACTACAACCAGAACTGAGTAAACTGGGCAGAAGAGAGAGAAGAAAACAAAACAAAACAAACAAAACTACAAAAAAAAACACAAAAAAAACGCAACAATGAGATACATAAGACCTATGAAATGAAGAATATAACAAAGCATGAACAAAATGTCGTATACCACGTTCACACAAATAATACCTATAACAGATAATACCAGAAACAAATCCACACAACATCAGGTGTTCACATTCATCTGCTGTGACAGAGTGAACCAGTCAAACAGACTGAGGTGAAGAACACACACATGCAACCACAACCGCCCCCCCCCCCCCCCCCCCAAAAAAAAAACCTGTAAAGACGACAAACAGGCAACATTTAAGACAATACAGGTTCAGAACAGACTGTGTATGAGAGAGTGTGGACATATTCAACTGGAGAGAGGAAGACTGAAACACTAACACACACACACACACACACACACACACACACACACACACACACATGGAGCTGGTTTGGGTCTGACCCCCTGACCCTCCTCCTCCTTCACTGGTCACATTCAGCTCAGAACTGTTCATGTCCAGGACAGTTTAGGTGTGGAGTTCAACTCCTGCACACTCACAATGAAATAAATACACGTGTGTGAATTCACAGCGTTTGGAACAAACACAGCTGTAAAATTAGATACACATTTGACTCCAGATGACACAGCAGCAGCAGGTACAGATGTATGTCAGCTCACATGTGCTCACAGCTCTTCTGTGTCTGTGTTCATATTAAATCAGTCTCAGTGAATCCAAAGGAACTTTGTGTTGGTAAATGACAGTTGTTCAAATGGACAGGATTTCAGTTCTGTTCAACATGTTGATGCTCATATGAACTATGTTTTCAGCTCCAAAATGAACCATTTCAGCACAATTAATGCTATATTTTCATGTCACAAATGGACAAGTTCTATTTGAACTGAACTGAGCTGAAAAACAAATCTTCTCTTCTTTTGGATTCCCCAGTTTTTCTTCCCAGATTCTCTCCTCCATATCACATGTTTTATTTGTACAGGTTCAGTCTGGAGTATGGTGCTGATCCATCCTGCTTCTGTTCCACCAACACATACATGAAGAATGGCACACAGCACTGTTTACATCAACACTTTTACAATAAGAAGCATTTTTAGACACAAAGAACAATTCTAGATTGTTCTTTCCTCTTTAGTCTGATGCTAAACTATCCAATAAATAATAGTGCTCCTAGTTTTTGCACAGGGATCATTAGTGTAAACGCTGACATGGCTGCAGAGCATCAGTATGATGGGATCCACAACAACCATGTCACATCCGTCCACTGACACATTTAGTGTTTTTGTGTCAGCTGGGATTGTTTTAGATCCACAATACCAACATTTATGAAGAAGAGCACAATTAGCAATAGGAAGTCTAGAAGTTTATTCCTAATAAAGTACTGGGACTGACCAGAGCATCATGGGTAATGTCACGTCCGTCCACCAGCAAAAGTTTTCACATCCACGTGCTATTCCAAATCCAATATTTATGAAAATAGAGCTTCCACTGTCAAAGAATATCAGTAGTCTGTGCACAAATGGATTAGCATTATTTACACACACTTCTGTGACTGTAGGACAACTGTTCTGGACACAAATGGACACTCATTTGACCCCCTAAGGACATTTTAGCTGATATCTATATATATATCTATATATATCTATGTATATATCTATCTATCTATCAATATATATATATATATATATGTATATATCCATCCATCCATTTCCTTCCGCTTATCCGGGGCCGGGTCGTGGGGGTAACAGTCTTACCAGGGATGCCCAGACTTCCCTCTCCCCAGACTCCTCCTCCAGCTCTTCCGGGGGGACCCCGAGGCGTTCCCAGGCCAGCCGAGAGACATAGTCTCTCCAACGTGTCCTGGGTCTTCCCCGAGGTCTCCTCCCGGTGGGACATGCCCGGAACACCTCCCCAGGGAGGCGTCCAGGAGGCATCCGAAACAGATGCCCGAGCCACCTCAGCTGGCCCCTCTCGACGCGGAGGAGCAGCGGCTCTACTCCGAGCTCCTCCCTGGTGACTGAGCTCCTCACCCTATCCCTAAGGGTGCGCCCAGCCACCCTGCGGAGGAAACTCATTTCGACCACTTGTATCCGGGATTTTGTCCTTTCGGTCCTGACCCAAAGCTCATGACCATAGGTGAGGGTAGGAACGTAGACTGACGGTAAATCCAGAGCTTCGCCTCTCGGCTCAGCTCCTTCTTTACCACAACCGACCGATACAGCGACTGCATCACTGCAGACGCTGCACCGATCCGTCTGTCAATCTCACGCTCCATCCTTCCCTCACTCGTGAACAAGACCCCAAGATACTTAAACTCCTCCACTTGGGGCAAAGACTCCCCACCGACCCGGAGAGGGCAGACCACCTTTTTCCGGTCGAGAACCATGGCCTCGGATTTGGAGGTGCTGATCCTCATCCCGCTCGCTTCACACTCGGCTGCAAACCGCCCCAGGGCACGCTGAAGGTCCAGGTTCGATGAGGCCAACAGGACAACGTCGTCTGCAAAAAGCAGAGATGAAATCCTGTGGTCCCCAAACCGGACCCCCTCCGGCCCCTGGCTGCGCCTAGAAATTCTGTCCATAAAAATTATGAACAGAACCGGTGACAAAGGGCAGCCCTGCCGGAGACCAACATGCACCTGGAACAGGTCTGACTTACTGCCGGCAATGCGAACCAGGCTCCTGCTTCGGTCATACAAGGACTGTACTGCCCTTAGCAAAGGGCCCCGAACCCCATACTCCCGAAGCACCCCCCACAGGATACCACGAGGGACACGGTCGAACGCCTTCTCCAGATCCACAAAACACATGTGGACTGGTTGGGCGAACTCCCATGAACCCTCGAGCACCTGATGGAGAGTATAGAGCTGGTCCAGCGTTCCGCGACCGGGACGAAAACCGCATTGTTCCTCCTGGATCCGAGGTTCGACTATCGGTCGGATCCTCCTCTCCAGTACCTTGGAATAGACTTTCCCCGGGAGGCTGAGGAGTGTGATCCCCCTATAGTTGGAGCACATCCTCCGGTCCCCCTTCTTAAAAAGGGGAACCACCACCCCGGTCTGCCAATCCAGAGGTACTGTCCCCGACTGCCACGCGATGTTACAGAGACGTGTCAGCCAAGACAGTCCCTGCACATCCAGAGACTTAAGGTACTCAGGGTGAATCTCATCCACCCCCGGTGCCCTGCCACCGAGGAGCTTGCCAACCACCTCGGTGACTTCAGCTTGGGTGATGGACAAGTCCACCTCTGAGACCTCAGCCTCTGCTTCCTCCATGGAAGACGTGACAGTGGGATTGAGGAGATCCTCGAAGTATTCCTTCCACCATCCGACAACATCCCCAGTCGAGGTCAGCAGCTCCCCACTTCCACTGTAAACAGTGTTGGTGGCGCACTGCTTTCCCCTTCTGAGGCACCGGATGGTTTGCCAGAAATTCCTCGAGGCCGACCGATAGTCCTCCTCCATGGCCTCCCCAAACTCCACCCAGACCCGAGTTTTTGCCTCCACAACTGCTCGGGCTGCAGCTCGCTTGGCCTTCCGGTACTCATCAGCTGCCTCGGGAGTCCCACGGGCCAACAAGGCTCGATAAGACTCCTTCTTCAGCTTGATAGCACCCCTTACTTTCGGTGGTCCACCACCGGGTTCGGGGATTGCCGCCACGACAGGCACCGGAGACCTTGCGACCACAGCTCCGAGCAGCCGCTTCAACAATGGAGGTGGAGAACATAGTCCACTCGGACTCAATGTCCCCAGCCTCCCCCGGGATCTGGGAGAAGCTCTCCCGGAGGTGGGAGTTGAAGACCGCACTGACATCGGGCTCTGCCAGACGTTCCCAACAGACCCTCACAACACGTTTGGGCCTGCAGAGTCGGTCCGGTTTCCTCCTTCGCCAGCGGATCCAACTCACCACCAGGTGGTGATCGGTTGACAGCTCTGCCCCTCTCTTCACCCGAGTGTCCAAAACACGCGGTCAGAGGTCTGATGATACGACAACGAAGTCGATCATTGACCTCCGGCCTAGGGTGTCCTGGTGCCAAGTGCACTTATGGACATCCCTGTGTTCGAACATGGTGTTTGTTATGGACAAACTGTGACTAGCACAGAAGTCCAATAACAAAACACCGCTCGGGTTCAGATCAGGGAGGCCGTTCCTCCCCATCACCCCCCTCCAGGTCTCACTGTCGTTGCCCACGTGGGCATTGAAGTCACCCAGGAGAACAATGGAGTCCCCAGTCGGAGCACCATCCAGCACCCCTCCCAGGGACTCCAAGAAGGTTGGATACTCTGCACTGCTGTTCGGCCCGTAGGCCGAGACAACAGTGAGGCACCTGTCCCCGACCCGAAGGCGCAGGGACGCGACCCTCTCGTTCACCGGGGTGAACTCCAACACATGACGACTGAGCTGAGGGGCTATGAGCAAGCCCACACCAGCCCGCCGCCTCTCACCGCGGGCAACGCCAGAGAAATGGAGAGTCCAGCCCCTCTCGAGGGGTTGGGTTCCAGAGCCCAAGCTATGTGTGGAGGTGAGCCCGACTATATCTAGTCGGTATCTCTCAACCTCCCTCACAAGCTCCGGCTCCTTCCCTCCCAGCGAGGTGACATTCCATGTCCCAAGAGCTAGACTCTGCGTCCGGGGATCGGGTTGTCGGGCTCCCTGCCGTCGACTGCCACCCAATCCACACTGCACCCGGCCCCTACGATTCCCTCGGTGGGTGGTGAGTCCACCAGAGATATATATATATATATATATATTCTATGGGATTCTAAAAACCACTATTTTAGCCCAGACCAGAAAGAAATGTGTGGGATTTTTCACCAGTTTTGTCAATAACTGACTGTAAAACTTTGAAAAACGTTTTAATTTTTAGATCCAAAGATGTCGAAGCTGAAACAACGTCCAAACATCAAACAGACAGTTACAAACAAATACAAACAAATGATTTGGACTAAATACAGAGGAAGGGTGGGCGGGGGGGTATCCAGTTGTTTTCAGAGTGGGGCTTTGACACATATGTGTTGATAATATCTAATTTAAATATTATTACTATATTATTATTTTGAACAATATAGAATATGATATGTATTTAGATGATGTGTTTTTAGTGCTGATACTGGTATGATCATTTGTAAGTGGGTAATATTATATTAGCGTATACAGGAAGAAGGATGTGTGATATTGTTAGTATTATTGTTATTATTGTTATATTGATATTCATATAAAATAACAATCGCTATTATTTCTATGCAGATCATAAGGAATACAGATTGGGGGTGGAAGTATATCAGTTTTTACTTCCTCCTACTTCTTTTTGAGCATGTTTAATTTTTTTTTTTTTCTTTAGTTTTCTTATCAATCTTTTATGTATCATTGCTGATATTTTGTTGGTTGGTTTTGATTTCACTGTCTACATGTTCAAAAAATAAAGATTTCAATCAGTCAATCAAAAACGCTCAGGTGGAGCCTTCAAACCAAAGGTAAAAACGCTGAAAACCAGCAGAAAACCAGCTGCGCCCACGTTAACGTATGCTGTATCCGTGTGTTTGTGCACTCGTTCACACTGTAAAAAAATCTGTAATTTAACAAAATTGTCACTGTTTATTTGACAGATTTTTCCTGTATTTTTCAGATACAGGAAAATATCAATGAAATAACAAAAACAGACTGTGATTTTACATGTCAAATGGAAAATATGAAAAAACTGTAACTGTGAATAACCGTAATATTTCCATTTTTTAAAATAATTTTTTTTCACAGAAAAATACAGTTAAAATACATTTGCAAATGTATCGTAATTTTACAAATATTTCTTTTCTATTAATGAGATTAAACTGTTAATTTAAAGTTTAATACTGTAAAAACATAAAAATAATAATGAGATAAAATTCCTGACAGTTAACGGTAACAGAAGTATTAGTTCTGTCAGTTGAACCAGACTTGTTTGTTCATTGACAAATATCTTGTGTAATTACAGGAGGTTTCACAACAAAAATGTTGAATAAATGTATTTTTGTGAATGTATAACATGTATAAGCACTGATAAACTGTCCAAATACAGTTTTTATCAGTGGATTGGACAACTGAGTCTCACTGAAAATTATTTCTATATATATTTATAGGGAATTGGATTGTTTTAATACATGTAAATATTCTTTATTAAACATCAAAAAGTAAAAAAAAATATGCAAAGTCTCATGTAAAGTTAGGGCAAAAAACTGTATTTGAATTATGGAAAATTACCGTATTTTTATGAAATGGTTATTTTCTGTTATTTTACAGTATTTTTTTGACACCCCAGCTCCCAGAAAAATACTGTTTTTTTTGTGTTTGTTTTTGTGGTTTTTTTTTTACAGTGCAGCATATCCTTTTCTTGGCAGGTCACACCACCACACATGTAAGCAGATCCTCGCAGAGCTCAGGCTGATTTGGAGAACAATGCAGGAGGTGGAACCCGTCCACATTATTTAGAACAGACTGAGGAGAACATGATCCTGAATACGAGTGGAAGCGCCTCCCTTCCAGGTGAGAGCAGAACAAACGGGCTGTGGGTAAACATGCAGACTGAACTGAAACAACACACAGGAACTCCACTGTGGTCAGACTTCAACCTGAACACAACACAGCAGCAGATCTGTGGAGGGACTCATGTTGATGTTCCAGCTCTGTGTTGTAAATGTTCCTGGAGGGAAATGGACGTTCACACAAAAACACACTTTAAAACAATTACATCAGGTCATAATATGTTTTTAACAGTTTTATTCAAGTTTATCAACCTGGAAATGTTGACATTGTACATTTCACCAAACCACCGATACGTCCCAAGGTTCTTATCGTTAACGAAAACTAACCAAATGACCAAAACTAGAACTGTAAAAACATTTTCATTCACTGAAATAAATAAAAACTATAATTCAAAGAATAAAACCATAACTAACTGAAACTGTATTGTGTGTTTACTAAACTAACTAAAACAGATACAAATTCTGGATCAAATTCCCTTGGTTTTGGTCTTTGTCAATGTCAGATTGATGTTCAGTGGATTTCTTTGTCTCTCTCAGTTTTCTGTGCTGTCTCCATACGACACTTTTTGCTCCGTCACTGGTGTTCACTGTGGTTTCCAGTCGTCTTCTGGTCCCCACTCTACCTGGAAACATGGAGACTAAAGCAGCAGAGTCCTGTCTGGGATTGATTTGAATAGGAGCACAGAGAAGAAGAGAAAAGAGACCACTGAACTACAACTGAACTACAACTGAACTACAACTAAACTACAACTGAACTACAACTAAACTACAACTGAACTAAAATGGAACTACAACTGAACTACAACTAAACTACAACTGAACTACAACTGAACTACAACTGAACTACAACTAAACTACAACTGAACTAAAACTGAACTACAACTGAACTAAAACTAAACTACAACTGAACTACAACTGAACTACAACTAAACTACAACTGAACTACAACTGAACTACAACTAAACTGCAACTGAACTACAACTAAACTACAACTGAACTAAAACTGAACTACAACTGAACTAAAACTGAACTAACACCGAACTACAACTAAACTACAACTGAACTACAACTGAACTACAACTAAACTGCAACTGAACTACAACTGAACTAAAACTGAACTAACACTGAACTACAACTAAACTACAACTGAACTACAACTGAACTACAACTAAACTAAAACTGAACTAAAACTGAACTACAACTGAACTACAACTAAACTACAACTGAACTACAACTAAACTAAAACTGAACTACAACTGAACTACAACTGAACTACAACTGAACTCAAACTGAACTACAACTAAACTACAACTGAACTACAACTGAACTACAA
>NW_021941587.1:95213-165795 GCF_902148855.1 Sphaeramia orbicularis | reverse complement strand
TGCTGATATTATTCTTTACTCTAGTTTCTGCTGTATATTTATTCTATTTATTCTAGTTTCTGCTGTATATTATTCTATTTATCTTGTTTCTACTGTATATTCTATTTACTCTAGTTTCTGCTGTATATTTATTCTATTTACTCTAGTTCTGCTGTATATTTATTCTATTTATTCTAGTTTCTGCTGTATATTTATTCTATTTATTCTAGTTTCTGCTGTATATTATTCTATTTACTCTAGTTTCTGCTGTATATTTATTCTATTTATTCTAGTTTCTGCTGTATATTTATTCTATTTACTCTAGTTTCTGCTGTATATTTATTCTATTTATTCTAGTTTCTGCTGTATATTTATTCTATTTATTCTAGTTTCTGCTGTATATTTATTCTATTTACTCTAGTTTCTGCTTTATATTATTCTATTTATTCTAGTTTCTGCTGTATATTTATTCTATTTATTATAGTTTCTGCTGTATATTATTCTATTTACTCTAGTTTCTGCTTTATATTTATTCTATTTATTCTAGTTTCTGCTGTATATTATTCTATTTATTCTTGTTTCTGCTGTATATTTATTCTATTTATTCTAGTTTCTGCTGTATATTTATTCTATTTACTCTAGTTTCTGCTGTATATTTATTCTATTTATTCTAGTTTCTGCGTATATTTATTCATTATTTACTCTAGTTTCTGCTTATATTTATTCTATTTAACTTTAGTTTTGCTGATATATTTATTCTATTTACTCTAGTTTCTGCTGTCTATTTTATTCTATTTTATTCTAGTCTTGCTGTATATTTATTCTATTTAATTCTAGTTTTCTGCTGTATATTTATTGCTATTTACTTCTCGTTTCTGCTTTATATTTTATTATTATTTACTTTCAGTTTCTGACCTAGCAATATATTATTCTGATTTACTTCTAGTTTCTGCTGTTATATTTATGTCCTATTATTCTAGTTTTCTGCCTGTATATTTATTTTTACTTCTAGTTTCTTGCGTGTAATTTATTCTATTTTACTTCTAGTTTCTGCTTTACTAATTTATTCTATTACTTCTAGTTTCTTGCTGTATATTTATTTCTATTTTACTTAGTTTCTGCTGTATATTTTATTCTATTCATTTCTAGTTTCTAGCTGTATATTTATTCTATTTACTCTTTAGTTTCTTGCTGCTTACTTTATCTATTTTACTCTCGTTTTTGCTGATATATTTATTCTAGTTTCTGCTGTATATTTATTCATTTACTCTAGGTTTCTGCTGTATATTTATTCTATTTATCTAGTTTCTGCTGTATATTTATTTCTTTTCACTCTAGTTTCTGCTGTAATTTATTCTTTTCACTCTAGTTTCTGCTGTTATTTTATTCTATTTTTTCTAGTTTCTGCTGTATATTATTCTATTTATTCTTGTTTCTGCTGTATATTTATTCTAATTTACTCTAGTTTCTGCTGTATATTTATTCTATTTATTCTAGTTTCTGCTGTATAATTTTATTCTATTTATTCTTGTTTCTGCTGTATATTTATTCTATTTACTCTTGGTTTTTCTGCTGTATAATTTATTCTATTTACTCTAGTTTTCTGCTGTATATTTATTCTATTTACTCTAGTTTATGCTGTATATTTATTCTATTTACTCTAGTTTCTGCTGTATATTTATTCTATTTATTCTAGTTTCTGCTGTACTATTTATTCTATTTAATTCTTGTTTCTACTGTATATTTATTCTATTTACTCTAGTTTCTGTTGTATATTTATTCTATTTACTCTAGTTTCTGCTGTATATTTATTCTATTTATTCTAGTTTCTGCTGTATATTTATTCTATTTATTCTAGTTTCTGCTGTATATTTATTCTATTTATTCTTGTTTCTGCTGTATATTTATTCTATTTATTCTAGTTTCTGCTGTATATTTATTCTATTTACTCTAGTTTCTGCTGTATTTATTCTATTTATTCTAGTTTCTGCTGTATATTTATTCTATTTATTCTAGTTTCTGCTGTTATTTATTCTATTTACTCTAGTTTTGCTGTATTTATTCTATTTACTCTAGTTTCTGCTGTATATTTATTCTATTTATTCTAGTTTCTGCTGTATATTTATTCTATTTATTCTAGTTTCTGCTGTATATTATTCTATTTACTCTAGTTTCTGCTTTATATTTATTCTATTTATTCTAGTTTCTGCTGTATATTTATTCTATTTATTCTAGTTTCTGCTGTATATTTATTCTATTTATTCTAGTTTCTGCTGTATATTTATTCTATTTATTCTAGTTTCTGCTGTATATTTATTCTATTTTCTAGTTTCTGCTTATATTATTCTATTTATTCTAGTTTCTGCTGTATATTTATTCTATTTATTCTAGTTTCTGCTGTATATTATTCTTTATTCTAGTTTCTGCTGTATTATTCTATTTATTCTTGTTTCTGCTGTATATTTATTCTATTTACTCTAGTTTCTGCTGTATATTTATTCTATTTTTTCTAGTTTTTGCTATATATTTATTCTAGTTTCTGCTGTATATTTATTCTATTTACTCTAGTTTCTGCTGTATATTTATTCTATTTACTCTAGTTTCTGCTGTATATTTATTCTTTTCACTCTAGTTTCTGCTGTATATTTATTCTTTTCACTCTAGTTTCTGCTGTATATTTATTCTATTTATTCTAGTTTCTGCTGTATATTTATTCTTTTCACTCTAGTTTCTGCTGTATATTTATTCTTTTCACTCTAGTTTCTGCTGTATATTTATTCTTTTCACTCTAGTTTCTGCTGTATATTTATTCTATTTGTCACAGATGTCAGTCTGTTTGATGAGTGCTCTGTCATTTCCATCAGGGTCATCTGTGGGGTTGGGGGGGGGCGGTCTAGCTTGACTTACCCCTCCCATTGATTTGAGGTTCCTAATGGCTTTCATTGGACCTCCCATGATTCCACATGAATATTTCATCAGTCTTCCATATCCTCATAGTGCCCCCCCCCCCCCCCAGCTGCTGATGCTGCTGTCAGATTACAGCAAACAAGGGGGGGCGGGGCTGTAGCATGAGAGGACAATCGCATCGCAGAAGATCCATAATGAGTCAAAGATCTGCAGAGTTTTCTGATCAGAGCCACGCTGGGGGGGTGTCCTCACCCACAGAGCGTCTAATGCACTGCTTTGACTCCAGTTTAACACATTTGTGTCGACCCACACATTCAAAACACAGACAGTTTATTTGGCTACAGTTCATTTGTTTTTGATCATTTAATAGTTTGCTATAATATGTTGTGAATAAACGTTACTTTTAGACAACATTTAGGCTTTGTACTGTACATTTTTAGTCGTAAGTTTTAATTTTTTATCAAGTACTATAAATTATTTCAGGCGACCCCACGTGGGGACAGACCCCAAGGTTGAACAACACTGGACTAATGAGGCTAATGGACTCTACTGAATCCATCAGGAGCCACTGCAGGACCAGGACCACCAGGATCTTCTTCAGGCCCAGGTGGACCTCAGTAAACGGTACCAGCACATCCACACCCAGGTTCAGATGTCTGTTTTCTGTGGCAGATAGCTGAATGTTTGGTTCTTTAAATAAACCAGACAAACGTTCCCAGATCCTGGACTGCAGCTGGGATGTCCCTCTTTGTGTTCTTCATTCTTTAGGAGACTGTTGTGGAAAAAATCCTCTTCTCAGTGGTCCTCAGAATCAGAAATGGTCATTAGACGATCACTGTCTTTGGGTGTGTTTTAACTGGAGCTCCACCGCAGTCCAGATCATTCAGAGGTGGACGCTGTCTGCAGGACTGGACACAGATGACAGTCGCTCATAGTCTCTGATATGAAACTAATACAGTCTGTGCCCGGCCGGAAAATCTGGGAGTTCAGGAAGAGATGAAGCTGTTGTGAAAACGCAGCTGTTCTGGAACACAGGTGTCCGTGTGTCCATGACCAAACACAAAGTACGACACAACCCTTTGTCTGACAGGAATGGAACCCCAGTCTCTCAGAGTTCAAACAGTCTCATATATATATGGAATAGATGTAAACCTGCCATTACAGATGCTCTGAGGCACTCCTTCATTTGATTCCACAGATTAAACGGTCATCTCTGCGGCGCTGCATTTTACACTTTTCAGCAAAAACATCCCAGTAACTCCTGAAGCGTTGACACTATCCACATAATTCGAACCGCATCGGAAAGCTGACATTCTGAGCTTTACGACACTATGTAATGCTTTATAGCAGCAATGCAGGACTCTATTACAAGTACACTCACAGTCAATGAAAACTTTGAGACCATATTTTTCAACATAATTTTTATTTTGAAACCCTAAACTGGAATTTTTTCATATGAATCATTTGTTTAGGATATTGGCACAGAAACACAAATCTAAAGTTTCAAGAATAATTTCAAAATAAAAAACTTAAAAGAAAATGGCACCTGCCAAACACAAAGTCACAACAGTCAATACGGTATGGCCTCCGTTTGCTTCGATGTAGGCGGTGATCCGTTGACAAAAAAAAAAAAAAAAGCCTGGAAATAACCAAATATATGAAGCCAAAACCTAGAAACTGAATGTTCAAGAGCAAACAACATGTTTGAACCGATGGGAAAGAGTCGAAAGTTTGTTTTTGTAATTTCAAAAAGTTTCATTATGGACACTTACTTTTTTTTTTACTAAAACACACTATTTTAAGCTTTAAATTCAAAATAATGATAATTAATGATGAGATATTGAAAGTTAAGTTCTTCCTGAAACAAAGTTGCAAAACAATTGGCAAAGCAGGTTTGATAGTTTTTATTAGTTTTCCTTTTTTTTCTAAATGCTTAGTTGTAGTTCAGTTGTAGTTCAGTTGTAGTTCAGTTGTAGTTCAGTTATAGTTCAGTTGTAGTTCAGTTGTAGTTCAGTTTTAGTTCAGTTGTAGTTTAGTTGTAGTTCAGTTGTAGTTCAGTTGTAGTTCAGTTGTAGTTTAGTTTAGTTGTAGTTCAGTTGTAGTTCAGTTGTAGTTCAGTTGTAGTTTAGTTGTAGTTCAGTTGTAGTTCAGTTGTAGTTCAGTTATAGTTCAGTTGTAGTTCAGTTTTAGTTCAGTTTTAGTTCAGTTGTAGTTTAGTTGTAGTTCAGTTGTAGTTCAGTTGTAGTTCAGTTTTAGTTCAGTTGTAGTTTAGTTGTAGTTCAGTTGTAGTTCAGTTGTAGTTTAGTTGTAGTTCAGTTGTAGTTTAGTTTTAGTTCAGTTGTAGTTTAGTTTTAGTTCAGTTGTAGTTCAGTTGTAGTTCAGTTGTAGTTCAGTTGTAGTTCAGTTGTAGTTCAGTTGTAGTTCAGTGGTCTCTTTTCTCTTCTTCTCTGTGCTCCTATTCAAATCAATCCCAGACAGGACTCTGCTGCTTTAGTCTCCATGTTTCCAGGTAGAGTGGGGACCAGAAGACGACTGGAAACCACAAGTGAACACAAGTGACGGAGCAAAAAAGTGTCGTTTTGAGACAGCACAGGAAGAACTGAGAGAGACAAAGAAATCCATTTAACATCAATCTGACATTGACAAAGACCAAAACCAAGGGAATTTGATCCAGAATTTGTATCTGTTTTAGTTAGTTTAGTAAACACACAATACAGTTTCAGTAGTTATGTTTTTTCTTTGAATTCTAGTTTTTATTTATTTCAGTGAATGAAAATGTTTTTACAGTTCTAGTTTTAGTCATTTGGTTAGTTTTGGTTAAGGACAATAACCTCGGTTCAGGTTCTGGCTGTGTTCCTCATCTGCGTTCATTGGATTATTTAACTGCTGTCCTGCTGTCTGATGCCTTCAGGAGCCTGACTCCTCATCCCCGGGTCCTCTTCTGTCTGGGCTTCTGCTGCCCCCTGGTGGTCAAACATGTCCACACACAGTGTCCCAGTCCCAGTGGGTTGACATTCAAATACTCAGTGTTAAACACACACACACAACACCACACACACACAACCACCACTACACAACACACAGCACTGACTTCCATCTAATTGCAATCCACTGCAACATCACACACTCCAGTCACACAGATCCTGCAGCAGTGCCTCTACCTCCATGTGACCACTGCTGACTGTTAATATGCAGGCAGCTGCAGCAGAGGAGTGCATCAAATACAGCTGTGTGTGGTGTGTGTTGTGTGTGTGTGTGTGTGTGTGTGTGTGTGTGTGTGTGTGTGTGTGTGTGTGTGTGTTGTGTGTGTGTGTGTGTTCAGTGTAAATCAGTGCTTATGAGCCCATTCAGACCCACTGGTACTGAAGTGTCAGTTCCCAAATGAAATTTTCTCTGTATTTAACCTTTTTTAAGTATTTTATCACCATTTGATATAATTTTATCCTCTTATTTTGATTTTTTTTCAGTGGAAATCATGTATTTTTCCTAGATTTAATTCACTGATCATGAGAATTAATGACATTCTTGTGGTTCAAAACACGTTCCATACACAAAATTTGCCTGGCATTAGATAGATAGATAGATAGATAGATAGATAGATAGATAGATAGATAGATAGATAGATAGATAGATAGATAGATAGATAGATAGATAGATAGATAGATAGATAGATAGAACGTCTTTATTCAGACTCACGGTCCACACTAAAAACCAAACAGATCAATCCAAACCCACTCAGGTGTTGTTCTTACTTATCTGATGGAAACATAAGGACAGAGCAGCTGTTCTACCTTTGATGTTCTCTGTTTATTTGGATTCATATTTGGTTTGAATTTCTTCTGTCACTCATTGGACTGAAAACTAGCTAACACTAGAGCAGCTGCTGATTATACAGAACATTTACAGAGAAATAATATCAGATCAATACCTGGTTTTAACCCTTTCATGCATGACGTCCACATTTGTGGACACATAGTTTCAGCTCATTTTCCCAATGGTTATTGAGCCAATATTCTCCAAACCACATGGGGGCAGTCTGTATAGACCCACAGTAATACAATGAAAAGAAGTGTCATCTTAGTTTTAGAATTGTGACTGCTCTGTCACCTCATACATTTAACCTCCTCAGACCCAGCTGTGGGTTTACTGTCCATGTTGGAGACAGGAGTCATATCTTGATACAAAAACCCCAAAAACAAACAAAAAACAGCTGTCCACCACAAAGGACATTCCATAAAAATTTTAAAAATGTGTCTGAAAAAAATATTGCATCATAATGTTTCCAATAAAGGCAATTATTAAAAAAAAAAAAAAAAAAAAAAAAAAAAAAAGCCGAAACTCAAATATTAAATATCTTCTTAACAGAGCCACATTAAAAAAAAAAAAAAAAAAAAAAAAGAAATTCAAAATGCATTTCAACTTTAGTCTATTTTGAGTAATAAAATCAATCTAAAAATATATAGAGAGATAATTTTTCTTCATAATTCATGCATGAAAGGGTTAATAACAATCTGCATAAACACCTCATCCATGGGGGGGCGCCATTGCTGCGTGACGTCAGAACTCAGAACTGGGAGAACATGGATCTAGTAGGAGTTCAGGTGGAAGTCCCAGGTTTAACTGCCATTCCAGTACATTTACACCAGTAGAAGGATGGAAAAACAGCAGTTACAGGTGGACTGGAACGCAGCATAAGATCTGAATGCTTTTAGTTCAGGGTCCACATTCAGACCAGTTCAACCTGAAGTGGGTCAAACCAGTCAAACACCACCAGAATATCCAGTAAATACTCACAGCTCCATGTTTTTCACCTGGTAAATGTAAACATTTTCATATATTTATACCAAAACAAAATATAATTTAGCAAAAAATGTAAATAACCTGAACAAATATGAACGACCTGAAATGTCTGAAGAGAAGTTAAATTTTAATAATATTCTGTCTGTTATGAAATGTTTAATGAGTTTGTAGATCCACTGTGATCTCTACGTTCTAATGAACAAGTGTCAGTGATAAACTGAGGCAGAACAGTGTTCAAATTACACTGATTTAGTAGGTAGCGGTCCATCCTCATCAGAGTGCGCGGTAGCGGTCCGTGATTTTCACCAGTGGTGATTGAGGGGGGGGGGGGGGGGGGGGGGGGGGTTGGGGTTGGAGTTGGAGCGGGTGGGGGTGTAGCTCCATGATTATGTGATTGTGTGTGTGGAGGTGATAGCATCGTTGTCCGAGCAGGAGTGAAAGTGAAACTAACTCGCTTTACTGTTCATCTGACTCTCCTTGTCGCACACACACAGGAGCAGCGAGCGACAGCCTCTCTGCGCAGCAAAAAACTTCATATATCGGCCACATTGACTACATATTGGCCAATGTTGATTAATTGGTGACACGCTATAATCGGCCGATTAATCGGTTGGGCTCTAACATATATACATGTATATACACTATATATCCAACAGTATTCCCTCTCCTGCTTTGACTCCCATATGAATGTCAGGTCCATCCCATTCCTAGTCTATGGGTTCAGTCTGATGTGGCTCCACCCTTTGCAGCTCTAACAGCTTCAACTCTTCTGGAAGGCTGTCCACAAGGTTTAGGAGTGTGTCATGGGAATTCTGGACCGTTCTTCCAGAAGCGCATTTGTGAGGTCCCACACTGATGTTGGACAGAAGGGCCTGGCTCTCAGTCTGCGCTCTAATTCATCCAAAGGTGTTCTATGGGGTTGAGGTCAGGACTGTGTGCAGGCCAGTCAGTTCATCCACACCAGAACTCTGTCCTCCATGTCCAAATGGACCTCTGCTTGTGCACTGGTGCACGTCATGTTGAAGAGAAGGGGCCGGCTCCCAAACTGTTCCCCACAAAGCTGGGAGCGTAGAATTGTTCCCAAATGTCTTGTTCTGCTGAAGCATCTCCCAGTTCCTTTCACTGGAACTAAGGGGCCCAGCCCAGCTCCTGAAAAACCAACCCCACACCATAACCCCCCCTCCACCAAACTTTACACTCGGCACAATGCGCTCCCACAAGTATCGGTTCTCCTGGTGACCGCCAAACCCAGACCCTTCCATCAGATCGCCAGATGAGAAGTGTGATTGGTCAGTCCAGAGAAGGCTCCTCCCCTGCTCTACAGTCCAGTGGCGCGTGCTTTACACCAACTGCATCCCCGCTGTGCATTGCACTTGCTGATGTATGGCTCTGATGCGGCCGCTCGGCCACGGAAACCCATTCCATGAGCTCTGTGCGCACTGTTCTGGAGCTAATCTGAAGGACACATGAAGTTTGGAGGTCTGTACCATTGACTCTGCAGAAAGTCGTCCACCTCTTCGCACTCTGCCCTCAGCATCCGCTGACCCCGCTCCGTCAGTTTCCGTGGCCTACCACTGCGTGCTGAGGCGCCGTCGTTCCCAAACACTTCCACTTTCTTATAATCCAGCTGACAGCTGACTGTGGAATATTTAGGAGCCAGGAAAGTTCACCACTGGATTTGTGTCACAGGTGGCATCCTATCACAGTTCCACGCTGGAATTCACTGAGCTCCTGAGAGAGACCCATTCTGTCCCAAATGTTTGTAAAAGCAGTCTGCATGCCTAGGGCTGGATTTAATACACCTGTGGACATGGAAGGGACTGGAACAGCTGAGTCTGAGGATTGGGATGGGGGAGACAAGACTTTTGGAAATATAGTATATATATATATATATATATATATATATATATATATATATATATATATATATATATATATATATATATATATATGCACACACAAGGTGGGGAAGCAAAATGTACAATATTTTGAGGCAGGGATTGAAAGACAGTGTATGACCAATTAGTTTATTGAAAGTCATGAGAATTTATTTGCCACAAGAAAATGTCCATAATAGAAAATGTTTTTATTCTATGTGTCCTCCTTCTTTCTCAATAACTGCCTTCACACGCTTCCTGAAACTTGCACAAGTGTTCCTCAAATATTGGGGTGACAACTTCTCCCATTCCTCTTTAATAGTATCTTCCAGACTTTCTGGTAATAGTTTTGCTCATAGTCATTCTCTTCTTTCCATTATAAACAGTCTTTATGGACACTCCACTATTTTTGAAATCTCCTTTGGTGTGACGAGTGCATTCAGCAAATCACACACTCTTTGACGTTTGCTTTCCTGATTACTCATATGGCAAAAGTTTGTGAAAAGGTATGGATAATAGTGTTAGGTATGATTATGACATCAGTATATGTTTGGGTTCAAAACAACTGACGTAGTGCCTGCTGAGAAAAAACAACTAAATGTTCAGTGTACATTTGGCTTCCCCACCCTGTATATATATATATATATATATATATATATATATATATATATATATATATGGAGAGAGAGAGAGAGAGAGAGACACAGAGAGAGAGAGAGAGAGAGAGAGAGTTTAATTCAAGATTTTTTGGGGTTAATTCAAGCAAAAATAAACTCTTCCAGTGGAACCAGTGTAAATGCTCCTGTTCAGATCAGTGTAACTCAGATGTTGCAGATCTGTTGTCTGTAAATCAGTTCTTCTGTCTCAGTGTACAGTTCCTCTGGAGGTGATTCTGTCTGATTTTCAGTGTGATCAGATATTTGGAACAGAAATGAGACAAATACACTGGGTCAGATGTATATTTTTTACAGTGTACTGGAGTGTCAGATATGGAGCCACTCTTGTTCAGTTTAACCCTTACAGACCTAAACCACCTACTGATCTAAACTGTTGAATTCCTGTTAATCCACTAATCCTATCAATCCATGTCAATAATTGGTGTCAAATAAAGTTCTTCATCTGTTCATGGTCATCAGATATGACCATATTTGGACGTTCAGAGGCTCTGTAGTTACCATGGAAACACTGTCATCTTCTCTAACATTGATTCTCCAGTCAAACCCATGCAGCTGGAGCAGTGACAGTGGATGAGGATGGTTGTTTTTACATTCAGGTCTTGATATATTTGGTGAAACAGTCACTTTTTCTTCAGTTTTGAAATAATAACCTTTGAATTTACTGACTTTTCATTAACATCTAAATTCACTTTAGGAAAATACATGATTTACTGTGAAAAAAAATGCCAAATACAGAGGATAATATTCTAATAAATGGTGATTAACCAGTTAATAAAGGTTAAACATGTAGAAAACCTTCCTTTGTGAACTGACACTACAGTCCCAGTGGGTCTGTTTGGGTTAATGCTGCTTTAATGTGGTTCAAATAAACCCTGTTATCAGGACACCAGGAAAAAAGACACTTCCTGTTTCATAACTTACAATCTGTTGCACAAGAACAAACTGGAACTGACGTCACTGTTTGATATTACCCAAAAAAAGGATAAATGTTCACTTTAAAACCACCCGTTTAGTGTTCTATAGTCATGGAAAACATTCTTATCCACCTTGTTTATTGGGTTTTTTTTTGTTTTGGTTTTGTTTGTTTTTGTTGTTTTGGTTTTCTGTTTGTTTTTTTTTTCAATCAATGTAGATTAAAATAATTTTTTTTAAAAATCAGCTTTTTTTATCGTCACTGTGCGTCTGAATCAGCAGTTGGGCTGACTCATTTTTATTTATTTTTTCAGTTAGGGTGATTCTTTTTTTTATGTATTTTTATTTTTCAGTTGGGGTGATTCATGTTTATTTATGTTTTATTTTTCATTTGGGCTGTCTCATTTTTTATGTATTTTTATTTTTTTCAGTTAGGGTGATTCTTTTTTTATGTATTTTTATTTTTTCAGTTGGGGTGATTCATGTTTTATTTATGTTTTATTTTTTCATTTGGGCTGTCTCATTTTTTATGTATTTTATTTTTTCAGTTAGGGTGATTCTTTTTTTTATGTATTTTTATTTTTTCAGTTGGGGTGATTCATGTTTTATTTATGTTTTATTTTTTCATTTGGGCTGACTCATTTTTTATGTATTTCTATTTTTTCAGCTGGGGTGATTCATTTTTTATTTTTATTTTTTCCCAGTTGCTGTGATTCATGTTTTCGTGAGTTCGACACAAACTACATGCAAATACTTGACGAGAGCCCGAAGCTGTGCTGGTCCAATCAAACTGCGCCAACTGGACGTTGTTCCCGGAATGTTCCGTCTCTGTCCAATCAGAGCTGAATGCGGTGGAAGACTACAGGAAATGTCGAACTTCTGGACCAATCAGATTGCGACATGCTATCCTACGTCACCGGGAAGCCCGTACAATCAGGAACAACTGCGTGCTCACTTTACCGGCGTCCGTACAGGAGTGGGAGCACCTCATGAGTGGAGTTCTGCACAGACCAGCAGTCCTTCTGTTTCACAAACACACTTCAGTCCGTTTGAGTCGAAATGTTTAGTTTAAGCGGGTTGTCCGTGGCGCTCGCGCCTCGCCGTGGTGCCGCCCATCACTGCTGCTCTAAAAGAAGGAGAGTGTGAAGGTAGGATGTGTGTTAGCATACCTGAGCTAGCACTAGCATAACCGAGCTAATACAGCAGCTGTTCTCAGAGAAGGAGAGTGTGAAGGTAGGATGTATGCGAGCTTAATTTAACTACTACAGCACTAGCATAAGTGTGCTGTTCTCAGAGAAGGAGAGTGTGAAGGTAAGACTGACTGTTAGCATAAGTCTGTTAACATAACTGAGCTAATACTGCACTAGCATAAGTGTGCTGTTCTCAGAGAAGGAGAGTGTGAAGGTAAGACTGACTGTAGCATAAGTCTGTTAACATACTGAGCTAATACTGCACTAGCATAAGTGTGCTGTTCTCAGAGAAGGAGAGTGTGAAGGTAGGATGTGTGCTAGCATAACTGAGCTAGCACTAGCATAACGAGCTAGTACAGCAGCTGTTGTCAGAGAAGGAGAGTGTGAAGGTAGCTCTGACTGTTAGCTTAACTGAGCTAGTACTAGCATAACTGCTGTTCTCAGAGAAAGAGAGTGTGAAGGTGGGATGTGTGTCTGCTAGCATAGCTCTGCTAATATAGCACCAGGATGTGTGAAGGTAGGTCTGACTGTTAGCTTAACTCTTACAAATTAATTCAAATTAATTAAAGTAATGTGACAAAAGTAGTCAATTTACAGTTATGTACATGCACTATTGTCTATGAACAGAGAATACAGATAAATCAGTGGTCTGTAGAAATATGGCTAATACTTCATACAGCACTTGGAGGTCTGTGTGTTGGCATAAGTGAGCTACTACAGCAGCTGGAGGTCTGTGTGTTAGCTTCACTCTGCTACTACAGCAGCTGGAGGTCTGGTTTGACTGATGCCAAAGTGGCAAGAAAAGCAGAAAAATACCCATTCAGGATTGGTCAGTATTTGGGGCTTTAACCAGTTCTGAACAGTGGGAATGACAGAGACTGTTGGATGATTGTAGAACATACAGTCCATGTCACTGTTATTCAACCGGATGAACAACAGTTTGCATTTGTGGCAATTAAACAGTGAAGATTTGTTTTTCATGGTTATGATCGACTGAATTCTTAGACATGGCTTAGTTTTTAGTACAGTCGTACAGATGCATTTTCCACTTTTACTGTAAGCTTACTAAGTATGTCACGATAAATACGTTCTTTTCAAAACTGAAAATAACAATAAATAGTAGCTTTGTTGTCAGAAAAATAGAGAATCGATTGTGATAATTTCTGGTTTTCATCAACCTAGAACTCATGTTAGTATTTTCTATAATAAACCAGGCATGCTTATTGGTTTCAGAAATGAATGAATGACAGTTAATGGTTCAAAGTGGGGAATTATCAGCCCCTTCCATATGGATGTTCCATGACCCAAGTATGGATTTCTATAGTTCATGGAATCATTCAACTAACTTCTGAAAGGATTTAGACTATTCAGTCACTTCACAAATTATGTAAATACTGTTTTCATGTTAAATTGTCTGAAGAATCTCATTCTGTACAACAGCGGATTCTGACCGGCTGTTATTTGTTTGAATTTTCCCTTTGTTTCAGTGTGTGTGTCCTTCCTGGGGAAGTTTTACCAGTCACTCAAGGACAACAACGTCAACTTCAACAACGCAGAGATAGAGACAGCCATCATAAAATTCTGCAAAGACGCCAAAGGCAAAGAAAACCGCTTTGTAAGTATTTATGCAGTAGTGTACCAGTGTAGTTAGAATACACTTTGTGTCCTCGGATTGTAGTCACCACTGTAAATCAGCTTTTAAATCAGGAGTTAAAATTTCAAGAGGAAATTATACATTTAAATTAGACATTATATATATTTTTCGTTAGCTTATAGTACTTTTTTTTATTTTTAATTGGATTGTCTTCTCTCTGTTGCACTTTGAGATTCTGCCGAATGAAATGTGCTTTATAAATGCTATTTCTATTATTATTATAATTATTATGATTATTATTATTCTTTGGCACCCACTTGTAAATCAGATCTCATAAATCATTGACAGTCTGTGTTTTCAGTTCATGTCTCTTAAGCAGTGATCTAAATGCAGATGCTACTGCAAACCTGGTCCAAATAAAAGCTTGAGTCCAGATAATAACTCTAAGAATATGTGTCACATTTTAGGTTCATCTGATTTTATACAGATACTAGAGATAAAACTAAAAGAGTTTTCCATGTTTATCTTGTCATGTTGAAAATATTACCTTTCAAGGAACTTCTTTATTACTACATTGTCATTATAGAGTACACATAGATGTACTTTTTTAGCATTTGTCCCATATTAAGGCATAACACCATGATAAAGTGAGTAGTGTCGAACTTTAAACAAATGGATCTAGGCCCGCTGTGAACATCCACAGCCACATTTGGATGCTATTTATTCTTCTAGTATATGGAAAGTATATCATTTTCACTGAGCTGCAAATACAAAGAATTTAACTTGTATTAAAGATGTGCAACGTGCACAGGAAATACAATAGTGCAACGGTGCACTTCTGCAGCGGTCTTTAACTCTGCCCATAATTGCTCAAAAGATCAATAATGCAGATGCTCTGACCATATCTGCAGAATGGACTGAAGTTTGGAAAATAACATGGAATGTGGATGCTATTCTACAGGATTTTTGCACATTCTTGAACAGTTTAGTTCAGGGGTTCTCAAACTCCTGTTCTTTCGGGTTCCACATTCAGTCTGATTTGATCTGCAGTGGACCCAACCAGTAAAATAATAACAGAATAACTGATAAATAATGACAACTGACAATTTATGTCTGTTTTAGTGCAAAAAAAACCCCATTAAATTATGAAAATACTTACTTTTATAAACTATCCAAACATAAAAGATGTGAATAACCTGAAAAAAACGGAAATTTCTACAGAAAAATCAGTGTAATTTTCTCAGTCTTCTTCCTCAACTTCTCATTAGTCCATGTGCATTCTGGATCAGATCTCCAAAGACACTAAACACTGAGGAACAGGAAGAAAAGAGTTCAAACTGGACTGAATTTAATACAGACATTTCAGGTTGGACACATTTGTTGAGGTTAGTCACATTTTATTGGTACAGGAGAGTTTCGAAATGGAAAGAGTTTCAGAATTTAATGTGATTTTTTGCACTAAAACAAAGACAAACATTTGCAGTTGTCATTATTTACAGACATAATGTCATATTATTTTTTCTATCAAACCCAGTAGTAAATCTGCAGTTATTCTTTTGTGTGGGTTCTTCTGCTGTTCTTATTGGACTGTAGATCAGATTGGTCTGGATGTGGAACCCACACTAACATGAGTTCCACAGCCTGGACTGTGGAATTTATACACTTTGTAAATTCATCCCAGGGGTCGGACTGGAACTTTTGGGGGGGGACGCATTTGGGCCCCGGGACACATGTTTGACAGCCCAGGTTTAGTTTATTTATTTGGGTATTAATTCCCTCCGTCATTGTTTCAGTTGCAGTTGTTGTATGTCTGTGTTTTGATCATGCATTTATTTGTTTATTCATCAGGGACAGTCCACATTAATGCACATTTCTGTAAATGTGCCAGTATTAACAAAATAGCTATTTTTTAACTGTTGTCTGTGGATAAGAAGTAAAACACCAGCATTTATGAAATTAGAAACAGTGTAAAAATGACACATAATCTGAGTGAATGATGGAAGAGTAAACCGAACAACATCCAAAACACCTTTTGGATGGCATAAACCAGTGAGTGGTGGTTTTAATTACCTTCATGTTCCACTCGTCTAGTGTTACTACATCGGGGCAACGAGCGACGCTGCGACCAAGATAATCAATGAGGTGTCCAAGCCGCTCAGCCACCACGTCCCAGTGGAGAAGATCTGTGAGAAACTGAAGAAAAAAAGACAGTCAGATCTGCGAACTGAAATACGGTAGGTGTCTGAAGGACTTTGGCTGGTTAAAGGTGCAGGAGGCTTTTGTGACCAGTGTTTCCTCAGATCTGTCCATCCTCAGTCAGATCCTCAGTATTACTGGTCTGTTGGTCTGTCTGTCATTCGTCAGCTGAATCTCTTCCTCATGCTGAACAGTTTCTTAGTTCCATCCACCACAAACAAACATGTGTTTACAAACAGAGCCAGTACAGAACTGGGCATCTGCGGAAATTTGTCGTGTCGTGCATTGTGGGAAGTGAAGGCTCGTGCAGCCGCCTGACAGCAGCAGCTGGAACAGACACCATCACAAACAGCAGGAACCCCTTCCTTCTGTGCATATTCCTGCAGCCGTTTCTGCATTTCTGCGTGTTTGTTTCATCCATATAATACCATATGCTGGTGCTACTGCTGTCAGGTGGCTGCTTGAACCTCCGTTTCCCACAATACACGTTGCAACAAAATTCCTCGAATGTTTGTGGTGGATGGAACTAAGAAACTGTTCACTGTAATGGAAGAGATTCAGCCGAGGAATGACAGACAGACCAACAGATTCATGAAACTGAGGATATGACTGAGGATGGACAGATCTGAGGAAACACTGGTCACAAAGTCTCCAGCACCTTTAACCTGGGGGGGCAGAGCTTTTTCTACTGCTGCCCCACCCCTCTGGAACTGTGTCCCACCTACCATCTGACACTGCTCCGACCTCAACACCTTCACATCCCTTTGAAAAACTCACTGATTTAAGATTGCTTTTAATATTTAACTGTTTCATATTCATACACCTGCCTTCTGCACCAGCTTTGAACTGTTTTTAATGTGTTTGGTTTCTGTTTTTTATCTGCTGTATGTAAAGTGTCTTTGAGTTCCATGAAAAGCGCTATACAAATAAAATGTATTATTGTATTGTTATTATTAATTCTATGCAGAAACACCCCCCCCCCCATACTGCTCAACTCTGATTTGTTTAATTTGAGGGACTATTTGACATCAGCATACACAGTTAGATGTTTAATAATGTGACAAAAAGCGGAAGATTGTGGGCTTTTGCAGTCGCTGTGTTCAACATGTGTCCTTACTGTGTTTCTCATGTGTTAAACTTGCTGTGTTTCTCATGCAGACAAACAGCTGGACTTGAGCACCGTGGACCTGAAAAAGCTGAAAGTGAAGGACCTGAAGAAGATTCTGGAGGACTGGGGCGAGTCCTGTAAAGGCTGCGCCGAAAAGTCCGACTTCATCCGCAAAATCACCGAGCTCATGCCCAAGTACGCACCGGCAGCCGCCAAAGCACGGACAGAACTGTAACGGAAAAACCAACCAAACACAAAACAACCACAACAACTTTGGACTCGATTGGAACCCGACTGCTATCCAGAGAAGAAAAGAAGAGAAGTGGAGTTTAGTCTGACATGTGTGTCCATCTGTTGGTTTAGACTCATTCATCCGGTTTACGACACAGGTTCTGAAGTGTTGACGTTGGTCTGATCACCTGAGGCTCAAATCCTTACTATACTTTTCAGTCCAGTGTAAAAGGAGGAACAGTGTTTGCAACAGTCATTGGATGTAATTCATAAGACAGGAGCACCGCGAGGGATGAGGTTTTCCACTAAAGCAGTCGACCAGATTCATTTGGCTTTATTTCATGGACAGTAAACTGACCAAATACCCAAGGATTCATGTAAACGAAAAAACAAGGGCACTTTCTGAGTAGAGACACACACACACAGAGACTGGTGACAAATGACAGCAAAAATCCAATGGGATCACATCCACGTCAGCAGGTCCAAGTCCAACACGTGTAAAATTCAGGACCAATGTGTTACACCAGGGCTGTCAAACATGCGTCCCCCCAAAGGTTCCAATCCAACCCCTTGGATGGATTTACAAAGTGTATAAATTCCACAGTCCAGGCTGTGGAACTCATGTTAGTGTGGGTTCCACATCCAGACCAATCTGATCTACAGTCCAATAATAACAGCAGAAGAACCCACACAGAAGAACCACTGCAGATTTACTACTGGGTTTGATGAGAAAGAATAATATTAATAATAACTAGAAGCACTCGGAGAGCGCAGACCTCCGCCAAGTCTGATCAGTGGCCCCCCCCGTGGGCCCCCCCACCCCCGAATCACCACCAAAATTTAATCATTTCTTCCTTATCCCATTTCCAACAAACCCTGAAAATTTCATCCAAATCTGTCCATAACTTTTTGAGTTATGTTGCACACTAACGGACAGACAAACAAACAGACAGACAGACAAACAAACAAACCCTGGCAAAAACATAACCTCCTTGGCGGAGGTAATAATATAATATTATAATGACAACTTCAAAGTGCCTAAAAATAACATCAACCCTTTCATGCATGACGTCCACATTTGTGGACACATCCTTTCCAAAGGGTTATAAAGGTAATATTCTCCAAACCACATGGCAGTCTGTATAGACCCTAATACTGTGAAAAAGGAGCATCTTAGTTTTAGAATTTGGACTGCTCTGTGAACTCATAAAGTGAACCTCATAAGACCCAACTATGGGTTTTCTGTCCTCGTTTGTGGACAAGAGTTTCACAGCTTTATGAAAAACAAAAAAAACTGTCTAACAAAGGACATGCCATAATTTTTTTAAAAATCATCTGAAAAAACTTTTACATCATGATGTTTCTAATATAGGCAATTATGTAATTAAAAAGCCAAAACTTGTTCCTTCCTGGGTCTCAGGAGGGTAAATATCTTAATAAAACCACTTTTTAATAAATTCAAAATGCATTGTAATTTTAGCCTAATTTTGAGTAATAAATTCAATCTATAAAAAATCTAGATACTTTTTTCAGAATTAATGCATGAAAGGGTTAAATTATGAAACTCTTTCCATTTCCAAACTCTCCTGTACCAATAAAATGTGACTAACCTGAACAAATGTGCCCAACCTGAAATGTCTGTATTAAATTCAGTCCAGTTTGAACTATTTTCTTCCTGTTCCTCAGTGTTTAGTGTCTTTGGAGATCTGATCCAGAATGCACATGGACTAATGAGAAGTGGAGGAAGAAGACTGAGAAAATTGCACTTGTTTTTCTTAATTTTTTTTTTAATTTCATTTTTTTCAGGTTATTCAGTTTTTTTGGGATGGTTTATAAAAGTAAGTATTTTCATGGAGTTGTCATTGTTTATAGGTTATTCCCTCCACCAAGGAGGTTAGGTTTTTGCTGGTGTTGGTTTGTCTGTCTGTCTGTCCATTTGCAAGATAACTCAAAAAGTTATGGACAGATTTGGATGAAATTGTCAGTAAATGTTGATAGTGGCACAAGGAACAAATGATTAAATTTTGGTGGTGATTTGGGGGGGGGCGGGTCTGCCTTGGCGGAGGTCTGAGTGCCTCTAGTTTTGTTCTTATTTGACTGGTTGGGTCCACTGTAGATCAAATCAGGCTGAATGTGGAACCTGAAAGAACAGGAGTTTCAGAGTCCTGATCTACAGCGTCTCCCTCAGATTCCGTTTGCAGACCGCTGTTCAGAAACCCGCCTCTAGATCTTCTGCCAACAAGAAGCTTATGCCAAAATGCTTTATGGAAAAACTGTGTTGAGCTTTGAGTGGTCGTCCTGAACTTGACTGTGATTGGCTGGTGTCTGGTTCAGACGGTCGAGTGTTCATGGATACATGTTACATCCAACTGGGAATGATCGCTCTCCAACAGAGACAGACTGATGTCAAAACTTTTTTTTTTTTTTACCTCAAGTTTAGTCTTTTTATGTTTAAATTTATGGTGAACATAGTCACCCATAGTCCACTGTGGTCCAACCGATTCTGCAGTTCTGTTCTGATGCCTGTGCAAACGGAGGTCCAAACAACCTTCAACCTTCACCCCTGTGCTTGTATTTTTTACTGAATATGCTTAATTTGTAAATCTAGGTCAAAGTGCATTATTTATGGGAAGAAAAAAAAGTAAAAGATGAATAATTTGGAGTGTGGACCTTTTTAGTTTTAAACCAAAATGGTTGTAAATTGTGTGCATTAATAAGGGACAGATGCATCATGGGACATTTGAACTAGTAGAGGAGCTTCCTCTGCTTGGTTTAGAACTAGTTCTGTAGTATGAGCCTTTTCCACGTTTGCGCACACATACTTCTGTACTCACAGGTGCCTGGAGTCTGGGTGACTGATGTTTCAGTTCATGATGTTCGTCTGAAAGTCGAAGGTTCAAGGGTCCAAATGACATACGTGTCCTTCCACTTTCAGCAAGAAAACATATTTATTTAGGTTTTTTTTTTAGCTTTTCTTCTGTTCATAGTCTTATTCCTCTTTGGTTTCTAACAGGTGATTGTTTTCATGCTCGGTTTTGTTTTGTGTCCAGACAGTTTTCTGAACAGTGTAAGTCCTGAAGCGTCCTCAGTCCTCCTGCATTTTCTATGCAGCACTGAGATCACTGACACAACGGGATAAACGAAACCAGGAGGCAGACCAATATTAGAATACATTTCAAATTAAAAGAAGAAAAGTATGGAAGTAAATCTGTCTCATCAGATTCTGAATTATAAAAGCCATTGATTTTCTAGCACTGAGTTTTTTTTGCACTGAAATTAAGGATCTGAATTTTTTGTCTCTGAATTCAACTATGTTCATAAATTTAGAATTAAAAAATTTAGACGCAAAAAATTCCTATCACACATCCGGGACACCAAGGATAAGCAATGATTCTATCTCAAGTCGAACTGACAGCCAGCCAATCAAGTTAAGTTAGGTTGGTCATGTGACACCAATGGGAAGATGGTCAGCGCGGATGTGTGATCTGAATTTTTTGCATCTGAATTTTTTAAATTCTGAATTTATGAACGTAGTTGAATTCAGGGACAAAAAAATTCAGATACTTAATTTCAGTGCAAAAAAACTGAGTGCTAGAAATTAAGTAGCTTTTATAATTCAAAATCTGATGAGACAGATTTACTTCCATAGAAAAGTGATTGTGGATGAAAAATGTGCAATGTTTTGCTTCCACTCTGCTGTGTCTAAGAAAACTGTTGTGGTGGATTTGAAAGAAACTATATTTTTCTTTCTATTGTACATGTGGCAGTGACTGGTAATAATGAACTGGCATGGAACACTCCTGGACTGTCTTCACCTCTAGAAGGGATAGATATTTTATTGTTTTAATCTGGGAATACGGTGTGTACGTGAAAAAAATACTGGATAAAATATGTGTGAAAACAGGGAGAGGAAAGCTTCAAATAGGCTGTTTGACACTGACTTCATGTAAGTCCTAGTCATTTATTACAACTGTACTATTCTACTTTTTCATTAAAATATGAAAAAAAAGCAGAGGCTTGTATGATTTCCTTCAAAGCATATGTGTCGACGGTACTCGAGGACTCTTTCATTTGAGACTATTTGGGTGGGATTTTAAACCCATACGAGGTCACAGTGCCAATGATTACACACTATTGATAATAAAAAAACAAAATATGAACGTGTTGGACAGGTTTATGATCCGATAAAGACACTGGTTTACAAGAGTATAAAGAAAAGGTTCAGAAATAAAGTAAAAATATATTTCTCACTGAAGCATCTATTTTCATTTAAAAAAAATTATTAACATTATTATTGTGAACAATTAAACAGTATATATACAAAACAATATACATAAAAGTAGGACAAAAAATATTTAGCTATTTTATTTCTCTTTTTTAGCTCTGGGATCTATTTTCATTGAATTTTTTCTCACGTCCACACTATACGTGACGTGCTACGTCATGACGTCCGCCACTCTTGCGTGCTCGCAGACTCCGCCCCCCAGGGAAAGCGCACATTCCTATTGTCCAAGATGGCGGCGTCGGTGCAGCTGCTGTGATGCTGACATGTTTTTAAACCACTTTATCCTTTTACTTCCATATTTATGCACACATTTCACATTCGGACCGGTAGCTTTCCCTTCCCGGAGCTGTCGCCTGTTCCGTTATTTTCGCTAACGCTCCTGGAATTCGTTCTCCGGGCCGCATTCCCGTTGCAAGGACCGAAAAGTTTGAGCTCCATCCTCCAGTAAAATGAAGAGGCAGGCCGCGAGAGAGCCCAGTCCGAGCAGGGCCCTCACCAAGCGGATACGAGACAGGGAGAGAGAGGGGGCCCGGAGAGAGGAGCTGCCGCCGCCGCCGCTGGCTCTGCTGCTGGCGGAGAGCCGGGGATACCACCGACGGAGCCGGAGCAGGGAGCGAGAGAAGCCGCGGCTGAGGGAGGAGCGGGCGGCCGCCCTGGAGCTGCACCACCGGCATGAGCTCAGCCTGCTGGGCCGGCCCCCCCTCCGGAGCACCGCGGCGGAGCTGCCCACCGCCAGAGCCGGCACCCTGGAGTACAAAACCCTGCTGATCAGTAACCTGGGCTCCCAGGTGTCCGACGAGGACGTGGAGGACGCGTTATTCCACGAGTTCAAAAAGTTCGGGGACGTGAGTGTGAAGCTGTCGCACACGCCGGAGCTGGGCCGGATAGCCTACGTCAATTTCCGGCATCCGGAGGACGCGAAGGAGGCCCGGCACGCCAAGTCCTCCAGGTTAGTGTTGGGGGACCGACAGTTAAAGATTGAACCCATGTACGTGAGGAGGCGGAGTGTGACGCCTCCAGATGTGGGGGGGTATCTGCCCCTGCACGCCCCCTACCCCTACAGGCAGAGGTCCCTGTCCCCCCCCCCTGGGCCGGGGGTCAGTAACATCAGAGACCTGAGAGCCAGGCACTATGCCCTGGAGACCCTGGGCCTGACCAGGGAGAGGGAGAGGCTGCTGGACTATTATGGGATGCTGGATGAGAGGGGCCGGCCTTACGGCTTCCCTCCCATGCCGGTGGTGGAGGATTTAAAACCTGAGGACGACCAGAGGGCCACCAGTAACCTGTTCATCGGAAACTTGGACGGTAGTGTCACCGAAGCAGAACTACGCAGGGGCTTTGACAAATACGGCATCATCGAAGACGTGGTGATTAAACGCCCGGCCCGCGGACAGGGCGGAGCCTATGCGTTTGTAAAGTTTCAGAACTTGGACATGGCGCACAGGGCCAAAGTGGCCATGCAGGGACGTCTGATCGGGGGCAACCCATAAAGATCGGCTACGGCAAAGCGAACCCCACAACCCGGCTCTGGGTGGGGGGTCTGGGGCCTGGAAACTCCCTGGCCGCCCTGGCTCGAGAGTTTGACCGTTTTGGAAGCATTAGGAATATTGACTACGTTAAAGGGGACAGTTTTGCGTACATTCAGTATGAAAGCTTAGACGCCGCCCAGGCCGCCTGCACCCAGATGAGGGGCTTCCCCTTAGGTGGTCCTGAGCGACGCCTCAGGGTGGACTTCGCTAAAGTGGAGGAGAGCCCGTCCCGTCCTTTTCCTCCTGGTTACCAGCCCCCCGTTCCCCTCCCCTCCCACTACGACGTCCTGGGTGAAGCGTACAGCCGCCACCGCAGCCTGGAACGGGAGATGAGGGGGGCCAGGGACCGCTCCTCGCCGCCCTCCCACAACCCCCTGTCCCAGAGGGAGAGGGAGAGGGCCCTCCTGGAGAGGGACTTCCCCAGCAGCCCCACCCGCAGCCTGGACAGGAGGGTGGGAGCGGTGGAGGCGTTCGGGAGGCGAGGAGCCAGGAGCCGCAGCCGGAGCCGGGAACGCTGGCTGAAGGAGCGGGAGGAGAGGAGGAGCAGGAGGAGGAGCCGGAGCAGGAGTCTGTCTGCTGATAGGCCGGCCGAGGACAGGGACAGAGAGCGGGACAAGGAGAGGGGGCGCTCAAGGGTTCGAGGGCAGGGGGGGGCGCTGTCTCCTGACGCCAGCCCCGACAGAGCGCGGGTCCGAGCCCCGGACTCCACCACGGAGCCCCGGGACCACTCCCCGATAGCGGCGGCGGCGGGCGTCACTCCGCCGCCGCTGATGAAGACCCCCCCTCTGGGCGCCATCACAGCAAACGGACGTCCAACGACCACCTGAACAACCATCACCATAGAAACAGCGATGCCGTGAACGCCGCCTCTCCTGCCATCCACACGGACACGCACAGCTCCTCCTCCTCTCCCAGCTCGCTGTCGGAGTTCGCCCAGGCCACGCTTTCCAAAATGTGGCACGGCTTCTTCGCCCTGAAGAACAGCAGCTTCCCCACAGACCTGTTCCTGCTGGAGGGGGGGTCGGCCTTCTTCAACAGCGTGATGAAGGACAGTCTGAAGCAGCAGAGCCAGAACCAGCCCAGCCAGCTGAAGATCGCACAGAGGCTGCGCATGGACCAGACCCGACTGGACGAGGTGTCCCGGCGGATCAAACTGGGCCGACCCGACGGCTTCTCCATCCTGTTGGCTCTGCAGGGGCCCGTGGACCGCCAGGCCCCCGCCCCGGAGCCCGGGCTGCAGGTGCGCCTGCTTCGCCACCTGGTCACCTACCTACGCACAAGGAGGCGGCCGGCGTGGTGAGTCTGCCCGCTGCCAAAGAGGGGGGGCCGGGGGCCATGCTGTACGCCTTCCCCCCCGGAGAGTTCTCCCAACAGTACCTGCAGGCGGCCAAAAGGACTGTGGGTAATCTGGACGAGGAACACATGGTGATTGTGATCGTCAGTGACACTAACTGAACACTGCGTGTACAGACGCTCATAAAGGCAGAGGTTCTACAAACACTTCCATGTTTTTAGACGATGCATTTGAACATTTTACTCAGTATTTTATCAGTGAAATAGGAGGGGGGGGGGGGGGGGGGGGGGGGGCTGAAAAGTTCACAGCCTGGCTCAGGAGCTCTTCCACAGCAGTGAAACTGTGCAGACATTAAATTCAACCTGTCCTCAGACTGACTGCAGGGTTTCCTTCCACATAAACCCAGATATGATAAATAATGTCAGACTGTGAAGCAGGACTACAGACACTTGGTGAACCATCTGTGGTCTGATCAAATGTGTGCAGAAAAAGGGCTGAGCCCCCCCCAGGACATTCATGCTGACATGGTTCCTACAGGGCACAGGTGTCAAACATGCGTCCCAGGGGCCAAATCTGGCCCACCAAAGGGTCCAGTCCGGCCCTGGGGATGAAGTGTAAAATGCAAAAATAGATCTTAAAAAATGAACAATCCTTTGAGTTCAGGTTCCACATTCAGACCAGTTCAACCTGCAGTGGGTCAGACCAGTCAAATACTATCAGAATAACAGAGAAATACTCACAACTCCACATTTTTCTGTTTGTAAATGTAAATATTTTCATGTATTTACACTAAAACAAAGTATAATTTCACAAAAAATGTGAATAATCTGAACAAATATGAACAACCTGAAATGTCTTAAAAGAAGTCAGTACAATTTTAACAATATTCTGTCTGTTATTAAACGTTTTGTGTGTTTGTAGATCCACTGTGATCTGTACGTTATAATGTACATGTGGAAATGATAAACTCAGGCAGAATAGTGTTCAGATTACACTGATTTGTTCAGTTCAAGTTATTCACATTGTTTGAAAGGACAGTTTGTAGATGTAAACCTTTTCATTGTTTAATTTAACTTTTCTCACTGTAAAACATAGAGAAAAGTTTGGAGTTGACAGCATTTCTATTTTATTCTGTTATTATTTTTGGTTCGGTCCACTGCAGATCAGATTGGGCTGAATGTGAACTGAACTAACATGAGTTTGACAGAACTGCTGTAGGGGCTGATGCTCCAGCTTCATCAACTGTCCAAAACTGGGAAGAGGAATTTAAGAGGGGGAGGGAGAACGAGGGAGGGGTGAAAAGCAAGCATTTGCACCAAATGTCTGTAGTACTACTGTTCCCAAATGATTTATCCAGTGTGGGTTTATGTGGAAGGAAACCATGCGGTCAGTCTGAGGACAGGTTGAATGTAATGTCTGCACAGTTTCACTGCTGTGGAAGAGCTGCTTCTGAGTCAGGTGTGAACGTTTCAGCCCCCCCACCCACACACACACACACACACACACAGAACTACACTACACCTGTTGGACCCTCTTTGACTCTTTTATGCATCATGTCACCTTCTCTGATGTTTACTCAGATATCATACCTGTGTTGAAGCATTAAATATGTGTGTCCTGTAAAAACACTTCCAGATGAGCTGATGTACATGTGGCTGCTGCGCACACACACACACACACACACACACACACACACACAGGCCACTGTTGTTTTCTACTCTAAAGCTGTAACATACAACACTAAACCTGAGGGGGGGTCATTTATATGCTCGTTTACTTTAATGTCTTTGGTTTTGGATGGACCCAGGTGTTCTACATGTATTCTATACTGGACTCAGTGGGACTGGGAGGCCTGGCTCCAGCTGACTGGACTGGACCGTCAGTCTGGTTTAAAGGCCACTCCAGTTCGGTCCTCTGGACTCTACTCAGACGTAAAGGTGAATCCAGTCTGGTTCTGTGGCTTCTACTCACAGACTTTGGGATGGGATCGGACCAGAAGCACCAGCCGCCACCACACACAGCCCCCCCCCCCCCCCCCCCCACGTCCCTGTGACTGTATATTTGACCTTGTTAGTGTTTTTACCAATTCAACCATTCCAGTTTCTCTTTCATTTTGAAAGGTGTGTGGGTGGGTGTGTGTGTGACTGTGTGGGTGGGTGTGTGTGTGGGTGGGTGTGTGTGTGACTGTGTGGGTGGGTGTGTGTGTGTGTGTGTGTGACTGTGTGGGTGTGTGTGAGTGTGTGTGTGGTCTGTTGCATGCAGAGAAAAAAAGTCCTATTTGGTCTAAACTGTATGTGTGAATAACCTGTCATCACTACTAATGTGAAGTGACTACAAACGGACATGTCATCCCGCTCAGAGGTCTGATCATGTGACTGGTTTGGATTTGATATTGTATATTGACTTTTATTCAGTTTTAATACATGAATCCATCCATCCTTTATCCATCCATGGCTCCTTTCTTTTGTCTGGTGTCAATTTAAAAAAAAAAAACCTGTTCATAGTAGTCCTGCACTGTAAAAATCTAAATCTGACCCAGTGTATTTGTCTCATTTCTGTTCCAAATATCTGATCCCACTGAAAATCCGACAGAATCAGCTCCAGAGGAACTGTGCACTGAGACAGAAGAACTGATTTACAGACAACAGATCTGCAACATCTGATTTACACTGATCTGAACAACAGCGTTTACACTGGTTCCACTGGAAGAGCTTTTTGCTTAATTCAAGATTTTATTTTTTTTTTTGCTTAATTCAATATTCATTTTTCCTTAATTCAGAATTTTTTTGATTAATTCAATATATATATTTGCTTAATTCAAGATTTTTTTTTTTGCTTAATTCAGTATATAAATATATATGTGTGTGTGTATGTATATGTGTATATATGTATTTTTGCTTAATTCAAGATTTTTTTTTTTTTTTTTTTTGCTTTATTCAAGCAAAAAATCTGTCAATGGAACCAGTGTAAATGCTCTTGTTCAGATCAGTGTAAATCAGATGTTGCAGATCTATGGTCTGTAAATCAGCTCTTCTATCTCAGTGCACAGTTCCTCTGGAGCTGATTCTGTCTGATTTGAAGGGTGATCAAATATTTGGAACAGAAATGACACAAATACACTGGGTCAGATGTAGATGTTTTACAGTGTAATTTCCGTTCCAACATATTTTTGTCCAGTTCATCCAGTTTCTGCTCTTATGAAACTGAACTTGAACTAAACGGTCATTTTACCGTTTACTGAACAATTCTGCAAAGATAAAAGTATGGACAAAAAAAAAGAAAAAACAAACATTCCTATATTTAACATTTAGGGATGCACCAATACTGATATGAGTATTGGCATCGGCTCCGATACTCTGTGTGTACTTGTACTCATACTCGTAAAAGATATCCGATACAAATGCACCGATACCAGTTACGGCTGTGTGCCATTCCCAGTTCAGTGCAGCAGGTACGAGGAGGAGGAAGAATGTGTGTGAGTGTGAAGAGTGTGGAGATGGAACCAAAGAAATGATCAGAGTAACACTGACAGTACTGTTCAGACACAGACAGATACAGACGCAGCCTTCTGTCTGTAATCTGACTACATTCCATCTGTTTAACAGCTGATGGAGGATGAGTACCCAGACAGAGAATACCAGTGGGAGTACGGAGCGGTGCGGACCGCCGCCAGCGGAAGTGAAAACCAAACCTGTCACTCATTTGTCTTTTCTCTTCCTGCTGAAGCTAAACTTTTAAACCTTACAGAGAAAACACTAACATTAGTATCACAGTAGTGTTCCTCTGTCGTCTACAGGTTTGGTATTACTGACTTTCTTCTTCTTCTTCATTAAACTTTCCTCTTCTTCGTGGTATTTGTCCAGTATGGTTAATTCAGAGCGGCGCCCCCTGGTGGATTAACTGACAAACGCTCATTCCAACACATTAAATGTCAGTAGCAGCACTTTGTTCCAGTCAGACTAATGACAACGACAATAAAGCACATTTACAAAAGGAACTAACAACTGGAATGGGATTACTAAGGACTAGGATCAATATTCGGTATCGGCAAGTACTCAAATGGAAGTACTTGTACTCGGTCTGGAAAAAAGTGGTATTGGTGCATCCCTATTTAACATATTTAGTATTAACTTTACTGAACATTATTGTTAACTTTGATCACACTCTTGTCAGCTGTGTTTACTCCATGGATATTACACTCTTTTTATAAAAACAGATTAATCCCAGTTGGAGTTTGAAATCCTCTCAGATTCTGTCCAAATTCACCAAGACATGCCATCAAACAGTGACCAGGCTGGAGCACTCACGTTGTTTTCTTGTCGGATGAAGCTGTAAACGCTGTGCGTTCAGGGTTCATGTGGAGTCAGAGGACATGTCAGAGCGAGCACACGCTACATTTTCATTCACACAGTTGGAACTATTATCAGTTAAACAGGACTGGAGTTTGCACGGTAAGCCCTGGGAATGTGAAAGGACTCTGTCAACATCCAAATGAATCCAGAACGACTGATGAGCATCTGTACAATCTGAACCCAGAGGATGAAACTGAGCAGAGTATGAGGATGGAACACTCAACAGATGGCTTTAAAGTGGACATTTAGCCTGTTTATTTTGGGTAATGTCAAAAAGTGGTGTAAGATACAGTTTGTACTTTTGCAACAGGTTGTACAGCTGCAGAAAAACTGATTATTCCATCCAAAGTGATGAAAAGCCCTGGTTGTGTACTCCAGTCCTAACTCCTGTGTGTGTCATGTGACTAAAACAGACAGAACAGAAAACATGGAATGAATCAAAGCTTCACTGTTTTTATCAGAACAATGACACAGATTCTGATGGAAGAACTGAACCCTTACAGACCTAAACCACCTACTGATCTAAACTGTTGAATTCCTGTTAATCCACTAATCCTATCAATCCATGTCAATAATTGGTGTCAAATAAAGTTCTTCATCTGTTCATGGTCATCAGATATGACCATATTTGGACGTTCAGAGGCTCTGTAGTTACCATGGAAACACTGTCATCTTCTCTAACATTGATTCTCCAGTCAAACCCATGCAGCTGGAGCAGTGACAGTGGATGAGGATGGTTGTTTTTACATTCAGTCATTGATATATTTGGTGAAACAGTCACTTTTTCTTCAGTTTTGAAATAATAACCTTTGAATTTACTTACTTTTCATTAACATCTAAATTCACTTTAGGAAAATACATGATTTACTGTGAAAAAAATGCCAAATACAGAGGATAATATTCTAATAAATGGTGATTAACCAGTTAATAAAGGTTAAACATGTAGAAAACCTTCCTTTGTGAACTGACACTACAGTCCCAGTGGGTCTGTTTGGGTTAATGCTGCTTTAATGTGGTTCAAAATAAACCCTGTTATCAGGACACCAGGAAAAAAGACACTTCCTGTTTCATAACTTACAACCTGTTGCACAAGAACAAACTGGAACTGACGTCACTGTTTGTATTACCCAAAAAAAGGATAAATGTTCACTTTAAAACCACCCGTTTAGTGTTCTATAGTCATGGAAAACATTCTTATCCACTCCTTGTTTTCTTCAGTTTCTTGTTCATTTGAATTCCTGGTCCAACTACGGGTCCATTAGTTTGAGCAAATATAATGATACTAACACAAACAGCTGATAGTCGTTGGATTTCACACCTGATATCTGTCCATTGAACATGTTTTCTGGATAAAAACCCAAATCATTTAACCCATAAGGACCCACTGTGACTTTAGTGTCAGTTCTCAAATTGATTTTCTCTCTATTTAACCTTTCCTAAGCAATTTATCACCATTTATTATCAAATAATCCTCTGTATTTTGTATGTTTCCAGTGAATATCAGGTATTTTCTGATATTTAATTTACTGATTATGTATATCAGTGGCTTCTGTTCGTCTTTCAGACAGTTGAAGCTCATTGTCGCTTACATAAAAAAAATGTCCAGTTCTTTAAACATAAATTCGTCCTCAGTTCCTTTTTCAGAAAATGCTCAGTGACCTTATCGAACCAAGTGAACAAGAAAACGTGTCCCTTCAGTCCAGTGTACCAGTTAGTCCAGTGGTTGTGTTTTCTTCCAGGTCAGAAAATGAACAGTTCATTTGGTTTCTGTGATTCCACAGCAGAATGTGTGACGTATTAAACTGAACTGTGTCAGTGAAGGAGCAGATCTGAAAACAGCTGTCAATCAAACCGCATTCAGCCTTCGGACCCGTCCTCCGATCGGCGCGCGGAAGCTCGGCGTCCGGCCCGGCCGAGCTCCGCCCACGGCTCTGTTCGACCCAGGAGACACCGAGCGTCCAGGGGCGGGACGACAGGGTGTCATGTGTCCAGTGCTGGTCCAGTCTGTAGTGGTTTTTCCAGCAGTTCCACTCAGTCCCATTGAAGTGCATGGACGCTGAGCGTCTACGGACAAATGCACTGAGCAGAGATGGAATGAACAAACACAGACACGGGAACGGAGGAGAAGTGAACAACATCCAGTCCACTGATCTGGGATCAAACTGATTCTGAACCAACTGGTCTGAGAGATGAACGTGTTCCAACACATTTGGAGTCAATGAAATGAAAACAACTGAACAGATTTGAGCATTTAATGGGAGTCATGTTAGGGTCAGAGGAGCTTCCACTGCAGTCGGACACAAACACCTGTGGTGTAGATGTTTAGATGCTCAGAGTAAAGCTGAGGTTATTTTAACAGAAACAGATCAAACTGAATAAACAGAGTCTTTTTCATGAACTGAACATAACCCCAGTGTGTCCGTCCACTGGCACTGATCCAACTGCATGGGTTTGACTGGACAATCAATTTTGTAGAAGATGACAGTGTTTCCATTGTGGATGATGGACCACCAGATGCAGACCCTGTCCGGTCCAGTCCAACCTCCAGACCTGAACCCACTGTGGAAACTTCTGGAGCATCAGGGTCATTCCACCAAATATGGAGGTGTGACCTCTCATTAATATTGTGTTGTTTACAAATGAAGATGAGCTGGTCTTATTGACATTACTGAAGTCTGAAAACCCCTGCATCTGTTTGGGATTTGGACTCTGTGTTGTGTTCTGCAAATACATGCTCTAAATAACAAAATTTATATTTGGAATTTGGTAGAAATGTTGTGGGTAGTTTAGAGAATAAAATACAAATGTTCATTTGACTCAAACACAGACCTAGAAATGGTCAAATCAGAGTAACGGATCCTTTTGCAGTGGTCTCTTATTTTTCTCCACAGCTGTCGGTCTGCAGAGTGGGGTCGGATGCTGTGCGGCTACTCTTCCCCATTTTATTTATTCATTCATGTGCAGAGTTACAAAATGATCAAACTCAGTTGTCCTAGTCTGTCCCAAGATTAGTTCTATATGGTTTACATCTATAACGAGCCTTTATGTGGAAGTGACATATGGATTTATGCTCTTTCTTTTCTTTTTTATTGTGCATGTTTTTTTATGTTCCTATGGACCTAGTTTTTGTGTCCTTAATTTTCATTTATTTATTCATTCCAGTCTAAAATGTTTGGAAAGGAGCAGGATGAAGAACACTTCTACTACCTTCCCCTTTCTTCAAACATCTGCTTCCATCAGATAGGTTGCCATAACAGCTGTTACAGTAAATACAGTTTACATGATAGTCAAAGCAAATACAACAAATCAAAAATCCATTAGTTAAAGTATTTCATTCCATGCTTTTATAAAGCTTCTCTATTCTTTCCTTATACAACCTCTGAAACTGAAAAATATTTGTACAGCTCTTCTCTTCCACTGCCAAAGAATTCCACACTCTGACACCCACAACAGAAAAACTCATTTACTTCACATTAATCTGAACCCTTTGCTGTTTAAAATTAAACCTCCTTCTATATTTGTCATCCTTTGATACTAAAACAAATAATCTGTGCAAATTTGCAGCAAAAGTCCGTTTCTCGCTCTAAACACAATCAACAATGTCCTTAACCCAGCTAACTGTTTAAACTTAAACAATTCTGATTTAAAAAACAACTCATTTGTATGTTCCCTGAAATTAACATTAGACAGGATTCGTATTACTCTTTTTTGTAATAAAAACAGCAACAACAACAACAACAATAACAACAACAATAATAATAATAATAATAATAATAATAATAATAATAATAAAGCTTGAATGAATGAATATCCATTATTACAGATAGGATTGTTATTTATTTTATCATGGTTTATATTTTAATCATTGGAGGAAAAAAAAGTGTCTGAGACAACAGTCCTTCTCATATGGATCTAATTTTCTGTGTTCACCGCAGCACAAGGCTTTCTGGGTGTCTGTTATATAACGATGACGTCATACTCTGTTCCCAATTCACTTTTTGTGTCCATGAAACAAACTATGTCATGTCCAAACACACACATGGACACACAGGGGTGTTTTGGTCGGTATGTTGTGTGTGTTAAATATACTACAGTGAAGTCACATTTATCACATGAATGGAAAAGTACATATAGTAAAAACAGTGACGTAGGCTGGGTTTTTTCTGGCTGTGTACGTCAGTGGGGCTGCGCATGCGCGGTGGTTGTTGCAGAGTCACTGCTAATGCTGTGACTGTAAACAAGAGTGAGGAGAAGGAAAAGAAAAGTCTGGAATTAAGCTGTCATCCGCCTGGTTCATGTCTGCTTCTGTAAGGGAGAGATTATACTTCGCTGTGGATTTTGTGATACAAGTATAATCGCCCATGTGAAGCCCTTTAATAAGGCAGCCGTTCGTGTTTTTGCGGAGACCGTCGCACAGAGTTAGCCTGTGAAGCTAACCTAAGCTAGCCAGTCCCGTTAGCTTCCCTTATTTGTCGCTAGCTTCGCTGGCTGGTGAAATCCGAAGGCCTTTTTGTGACTGAAAGACGCTATATGCTCTGGGCATATCTCTCTTTATTGCGACCAGGATATCCTGAACCGTAAGTATCACCTCCTGTGTTCTGTGAGTTTTCTGAGTGTTAGCTTCGTGTCAATTATCGTCTTGTTACCAGTTAGCCAGTTAGCTTAGCGGCTAATGTATTTTGCTAGCATTAGCCACCAGGGTGGGAGTGCTTATGAAATGCACTGTTTACAAGCACTGGGATCGACTGGTGTCAGTGTTTTTTGATCATAGATTATTACATGTGACTGTCACACTTCTTTCAGACGTGAAATGTCAAACATTAGTGTTGTTTCGACTAAATTCATGGCTCAGATACTTCTATATTATTTATCCACGTCAGTGTGTTTGTCACGCGCTTGGCCAGTACTAAACAGGACATCTGAGGAACGAAACAAACACAGGAACGATGGGTGGATTCAACTGTGTTATTCCGTTTGTTTTATGTGTTATTGATTATGTTTGAATTGTAATTGTGCGTTTTTAACCTGTCTCTTTTCCAGTTTTGTAAAGCACTGTGAATTGCCCTGTGTATGAATTGTGCTATACTAATAAATCTGCCTTGCCTTGCATTGCCTTGTTTTAATATAGTTTCACATGGGAAATCACCATTATTTAGTTACTTTTCAGGCATTGTAGTCAGTGTTATAATAGTTTTGGATTTTTCATTATAGTTTAGTTTTATTTAGTTTTGACTTTTTTTTTCTCTAATTCAGTTAGTTTTAATTAGTTTTTAGAGCAGGTTTAATAGTTTTTATTAGTTTTCTTTTTTTTCTAATTGCTTAGTTTTAGTTTAGGTTTTAGTTTCTTTATATCTTTTATCTTCTTCACCGTCGTATTCAAATAAATCCCAGACAGGACTCTGCAGCTTTCTCCCAACTTTAGTTTCCATGTTTCCAGGTAGAGCGGGGACCAGAAGACGACTAAACAACAAGTGGCGAGAAGTGACAGACCTTTAAATATCATATGGTGCCAGCAGCTAAAATTGCTTTAGGGAAATAAATTGATTTTATATCAATCTGACATTGACAAAGATGAAAACAAAGGGAATTTCATCCATAATTTTTATCCGTCTTAGTTAGTTTTGTAAACACACAATACAGTTTCAGTTAGTTATGGTTTTTTTTTTCCTTTTAATGATAGTTTTTATTTATTTCAGTTAACAAAAATGTTTGTACAATTCTAGTTTTGGTCATTTTGTTAGTTTTCATTAACAATAATAACCTTGATTCTGGTGTGCGGCCTGGGGGTGTTTGTTTTTCCATCAGTGCCAGTCTTAATCCTACATGTGAAAACAGTCACTGAATACACAGATCCAGGTCACATCTGTGGGGTTTAATGCTTGACCTCTGTCTAATGGTTGTACTACAAGTGTAAATGAATACATCAGTTATATAAATGATTGTTGTGTGTCTGTGTTTCAGCTGGGTGGCTGGTCAGAGCAGCCTCCTCCCAACATGGAGGCAGGAGGAAAGGACTGTGAGGATGAAACACTGCAGTCAGCCTTTAAGAAGCTGAGGGTGGATGCTGAAAGGTAAATAACAATGACTCTGGTCTTTATGTTCGTGTGTGGAAACATGTTCTCTGACTCTGTCAGATGTAACATTTTCATTCTGACTACATGTTGTGAAATGCTTCAGAATGTTTTTAGTGTAACTGTTAACATACACATGGTTACTATTCGTCTTTCATATTTATGAAACTATTAAAGGGCTTTTTCAATTCCCTTCAGTAACAGGCAAGAATGAACGGGTGAAATACTCTTTATTGTGTAGCGTTAGATCATGGGTCATTGTTTCATTCTGTTAGGGCTGTAGTGGCTTTACCTGTAGCTACTGCTATAGCAGGGCTATCCAACCCTGGTCCTGGAGAGCCACTGTCCTGCATGTTTTAGACGTTTCCCTCTTCCAGTTCACCTGATGGTTGTTATCGGTCTTCTGCAGAAATTGATGATGGGCTTATCCTTTGAATCAGGTGTGTTGGAAGAGGGAAACATCTAAAACATGCAGGATAGTGGCTCTCCAGGACCAGGGTTGGACAGCCCTGTACTAAAGGTTCCAAAACTCGATATTCGAAAAATCTCTGACGGGACATTTTAGAGAAAATTTGACAGATTAGTGTTGCTAACAGTGGCGATTTCTCATAGACTGCAAGGGAGGCCCGGCTTCCCCTAAAATTACGAAAATTAAATGGTTAAATATGTACGGTTGTGTTGACATTTTATTGACTATAAATGTGTTAGAACACGTTCATCTTAAAGATGAGTTCGTTCAAATCAGCTTTATCACAAATCAACGACACGATGTTGTTCACTTCTCATACATTCCCGTTGCGCTGTTTTCTCCTCCATCTCTGCTCAGTGCATTTGTCTGTAGACTGCGGGCGTCTCTGGGCTTCAATGGGACTGAGTGGAACAGTTTTTTTCATTGCCTCAAAACTGGACGGTAATTGGATAAATGCCACGATGTTGTCCCGCCCCCGGACGCCGGGCGTCTCTGGGGGTGAATGGAGCTGTGGGCGGAGCTCGGCCAGGCTGGACGCCAGAATCCCACGTGCTGATTGGAGGATCAGTCGAAAGGCTGAATCCCGTTTGATTGACAGCTGTTTTCAGATCTACTCCTTCACTGACAGTTCAATTTAATACCGTCGCACATTCTGCTGTGAAAGAGAGAGAGAAACCACTACGAAATTACTCGTTCATTTCTTGCACTGTAAATAAAACACACTCATTGTACTTCCTTGTTTCAATTTAACATAATTTCACTGTTTTCTTGTTTCAGTCACATAATTTAATCATTTCTTGTTTGAGTTTATTATCGTTTTGTAGATAGTTAAATCAATCAAACTGTTGGCTAGGTCGGAGTGAAAGGAGCATCTGTAGTTTAAAAAGGCTGAAGTCTTACACCTGCAACACAATGGGCCAAGGCAATCTAAGCAGAGAGGACACTGGTCCAGTCCCTGGAAAAGACACCTACTTGGTATGATAAGGTCACTGACTATTTTCTTAAAAAGGAACGGAGGGCCGAATGTATGTTTAAATAACTTGACTTTTTTTTTTTTTTTTTTTTTGATGTAAGCCGACAATGAGCTTCCCCTGTCTGAAAGACGAGCAGCCGCCACTGGTTGCTAAATGACCGCTATTTTTACTTTTAAATTCATTTTTTGCTTTAGTTGGACCATAAGGGATTATCCAAAACAAGGAGCTACTTTATATTGAAATAAATCATTTTTTGCTTTAGTTGGACCATAAGGGATTATCCAAAACAAGGAGCTACTTTATATTGAAATAAATATTGGAATGCTAATCAATTAAAGTTTGCTCTCTGGTGGGACATTACTGTGTTTTGACCCTGTGGTGTGGAAGGGTTCAACCTGGTGTATATTTTGACGCGTGCATGAATGAATGTCAAGACAGTTTTCTTTGTCCTTGGATCTGTCAGTCCATTTACCGACAAATATCCAGTCCAAGCGATCATTATAGATCACAATGGTTGTTCTATATACTCTAGAAATAAACAAAATAGGCGGTTTAACATATAAAAAACACTGAAAACACCAAACAACTGAATTTACTCGGTGGCTCACGGTCAGAAAATAGTTTGGGGCGGTCCTTAAACACACCCCGCCCACCTCACACAGCAGGTATATGTAACATACCAACACTCATGATGAACTGCACATGTGCGGATCATCACAGACACAGCCACAAACGATTATGAAACTAAGGTCAAAACAAAAAAGAAAAAGAAACAAATTAAAATGTATTTGGGCTCCAACAAGGGCTGCACGGTTTGGTTCTGTTGGGACTGTAGTAGACAGGATTCCAATGTTCAGTTTGAGTCTATGTACTAGGGCATGAGGTAAGTTGTACAAAATACTCATCATCATTTCATCATTTTGAAATGGGTGTGTTTTTTTCAACTCAAACATATAAACTTACCCCTTTCATGCATATTGGTCACTACAATAGACAGCTATTCTACAGCTATTCTCTTGTATATTCACAGGTTTTGTTGTTTTAGCCAACACAGTGGACACTCATGCATCATCCCATACTCTGCAACGGATACCATTGCTGTAACTTTGCTGTTCTTGATAAACCTAATCTGCAGTGATATGTTTTAGTGTAAATCAGTTGTGGATTGTTATTAAACTGTAATTAACAGTTTTCTTAAACAAAAAGCTTTTTCTTTTTTTTTTTTTTTTTTTTTTTTTTTTTTGCATATTACCTCCATGAAGTGAGTAACAACTAGTATCAGAGTATGTTAAAACATGAGAAAACATCAGATTAGCAGCGTGAAAAATGTTTTTTATTTAGTAGTTGTCACACAGTTTATCACTTCCTGATAATGGGTTTTAAATACATGTTTCTTTGCTTCAAAACTTAAATGCATAGTATGGAGCTGAGTGGACATTTTGAAAAGTAGGTTCATTAAAAAAACTTAAATTGTTTTTTTGTTTTTTTTTTCATGCCTACCGAGGAATAAAAACTATCAGGAAAAAAATCTTGACGAAGGTTCTCATAATTCATGCATGAAAGGCTTAACATAGTAGAAAATGAAGTACAAGTGTCCCTAAATTAAAATCTTCTATTAAATTGCAGGGTTTTATGATCATATACTTGCATGAGCTAACATTGTGATTCCAGGCTGATTATTGTGTAGCTCTATATTGTGTGAACTTTAGATAATTATTTTAATTTCAGGTGGCACATCAAATAAGAACCAGTGTATTCTTGTTCAAACAGATTTTTGTGTATTTGTTTGAATGCTGGGCCGTGGTGGTTTATATGTGACAACGTTCATTTAAAGTGATGGTGTTTTTCTTCTTCTTTCCAGTTTACCTGCAGCTGTAAGCGCTTCAGAGGCGTCTGCTCCCAGAGGAGCATCACGGGCTTGTCTGGACACAGGCGGGGCTAAACCCAAACTGGGCTGCACAAAAGACAACTGGCACGGGTAGGTTCCATCCCTGTTAGGACATAAACGGTCTCCTAAAATAAAGGTTTCAGTTTCACATTAATAATAATAATAATAATAATAATAATAATAATAATACATTTTATTTATAAGCACCTTTCAAGACACCCAAGGACACTGTACAACAAGATAAGACAGACAATCCATAAAATACAAAGAAATAAACAGATAAAAGAAGAATTACTGTATATAGAACATTGGCCCTGTTCAGACGTTGTATGAACATCCAGAACACCTGTATGTCGGTCTGTTCTCACCTGGGGGGGAAGGACTGTCTGAATGTGCTTTCAGTGATTGTTTGGGATTGGAACTGAAATCTCTGCTTCATATGCAAATGAACCAACTGATCTCTAACCAAAAGATAACACACATATTAATTTCAAGTTGAAGAGGTGGACTTTTATGTTTCTTTGCAAATTTATGTCACTGATGCTGGAATGTGAGTGACAGCAGCCTTCAACAGGAAGCGTTACAGGTGCAGGAGACTTTCCTGTCCATCCTCAGTCCTCTCCTCAGTCTCATTGGTCTGTTCGTCTGTCTGTCATCCCTCAGCTGAATCTCTTCCTCATGCTGAACAGTTTCTTAGTTCCATCCACCACAAACAAACGTGTTTACAAACAGAGTCAGGAGGAACTGGGCATCTGAGCAATTTTGTCGTGACGTGCATTGTGGGCAACGAAGGTTCATGCAACTGCCTGACAGCAGCAGCGCCAGCATATGGTATTATATGGATGAAACAAACACGACGCGGAAACGGCTGGAGGAATATGCATAGAGAAGAGCTGTCAAAATCATTTTCGTTCAGGTTCCACATTCACCCCAATATGATCTGCAGTGGGCCGAACCAAAAATAATAACATCATAACCTAGAAATAATGACAACTCCAAGTTTTGTCTTTGTTTTAGTGCAAAACAAACCCAAAACATTAAATTATGAAAATACATACTTTTATAAACTATCCAAACGAAAAAAAATGTGAATAACCTGGAAAAAATGAAATTTCTTAAGAAAAATAAGTGTAATTTTAGCCAGTGAAAAAAGTAAAATTACGTTATGGTAATGTTTACATCGACAATATTTCCCTAAAAATCTGAATAACGTGAACAACATGAAATGTCTTAAGAAAAACAAGTGCAGTTTTAACAATACTCTGCTTCAGTTTATCATTTACACATATGCGTTACAACTTACATTACAATTACAGATACACAAAACATTTAGTAACAGGTAGAATATTGATAAAATTGCATTTACTTGTCTCAAGACATTTCACATTGTTCTTATTTCTTCAGGTTATTCGCAGTTTTTGTAAAATGATTATTTGTTAATGTAAACACTTTCATGTAATTTTACTTTTTACACTAAAACAAAGGGCCAGCTGAGGTGGCTCAGGCATCTGTTTGGGATGCCTCCTGGACGCCTCCCTGGGGAGGTGTTCCGGGCATGTCCCACCGGGAGGAGACCTCGGGGAAGACCCAGGACACGTTGGAGAGACTATGTCTGTGGGCTGGCCTGGGAACGCCTCGGGGTCCCCCCGGAAGAGCTGGAGGAGGTGTCTGGGGAGAGGGAAGTCTGGGCATCCCTGCTTAGACTGTTACCCCCGCAACCCGGCCCCGGATAAGCGGTGGATAATGGATGGATGGATGGAGTAAAACAAAGATAAAATCAGCAGTTATTATTTATAGATTGTGATAGTATTTTTCTGGTCTGACCCAGTTAAGATCTGATTGGTTTATCAGGGGTTTGGGCGACACAGTGATGCAGTGGATAGACCTGGTGCCTCACATAAAGAAGGTCCACGGTTCCATTCCAACACCAGTCCATGGGGGTGGGACCTTTCTGTGTGAAGTTTGCATGTTCTCCTCGTGTCTGTGTGGGTTCTCTCTGGTCCTCTGGCTCCTCCCACCATCCAAACACATGCTGTGATAGGTTCATGGGTTCATCTAAATCCCCCATAGGTGTGAATGTGACAGTGTGTTTGTCTCTATATGTTCAGTCTGTGATGAACTGGTCACATGTCCAGGGTGAACCCGGCCTTCACCTGTACGTAGCTGGGATAGGCTCCGCCCCCGTGACCCTAGTGAGGATAAAGCAGGTTCAGAAAATGAATGAATGGTTTATAGGTGTCTGTATGGAACCTGAAATAAAATGATTTTTACACTATTGATTGTTAATTTCTTCAGTGTCATTTTTGCATTTCACAAAATCATCTCACGGGCCGGACTGGACCCTTTGGTGGGGCCGGATTTGGCCCCCGGGGCGCATGTTTGACACCTGTGGCATAGAGGGAAGGGAGCTCCTGCCGTTTCCACCTCATGTCTGTTCCAGCTGCTGCTGTCAGACAGCGGAGAGAACCGAAGTTTCCCACAATGCACGTCATGGCAAACTTCCTCAGATGCCCCAGTTCCTCCTGACTCTGAATGTAAACACATGGACTGTTTGTGGTGGATGGAACTATGAAACTATTCAGCATGAGGAAGAGATTCAGCTGAGGGATGACAGACAGACGAACAGATTCAGCTGAGGGATGACAGACAGACGAACAGATTCAGCTGAGGAATGACAGACAGACGAACAGATTCAGCTGAGGGATGACAGACAAACAGATTCAGCTGAGGAATGACAGACAAACAGATTCAGCTGAGGAATGACAGACGAACAGATTCAGCTGAGGAATGACAAACAGATTCAGCTGAGGGATGACAGACGAACAGATTCAGCTGAGGAATGACAGACGAACAGATTCAGCTGAGGAATGACAGACAGACGAACAGATTCAGCTGAGGGATGACAAACAGATTCAGCTGAGGGATGACAAACAGATTCAGCTGAGGGATGACAGACAGACGAACAGATTCAGCTGAGGGATGACAGACAAACAGATTCAGCTGAGGGATGACAGACAAACAGATTCAACTGAGGGATGACAGACGAACAGATTCAGCTGAGGAATGACAAACAGATTCAGCTGAGGGATGACAGACGAACAGATTCAGCTGAGGAATGACAGACGAACAGATTCAGCTGAGGAATGACAAACAGATTCAGCTGAGGGATGACAGACGAACAGATTCAGCTGAGGAATGACAGACAGACGAACAGATTCAGCTGAGGAATGACAGACGAACAGATTCAGCTGAGGGATGACAGACGAACAGATTCAGCTGAGGGATGACAGACGAACAGATTCAGCTGAGGAATGACAGACGAACAGATTCAGCTGAGGGATGACACAGACGAACAGATTCAGCTGAGGAATGACAGACAGACGAACAGATTCAGCTGAGGGATGACAGACAGACGAACAGATTCAGCTGAGGGATGACAGACGAACAGATTCAGCTGAGGGATGACAGACGAACAGATTCAGCTGAGGGATGACAGACAGACGAACAGATTCAGCTGAGGGATGACAGACAGACGAACAGATTCAGCTGAGGGATGACAGACAGACGAACAGATTCAGCTGAGGGATGACACAGACGAACAGATTCAGCTGAGGAATGACAGACAGACGAACAGATTCAGCTGAGGGATGACAGACAGACGAATAGATTCAGCTGAGGGATGACAGACAGACGAACAGATTCAGCTGAGGGATGACAGACAGACAAACAGATTCAGCTGAGGGATGACACAGACGAACAGATTCAGCTGAGGGATGACAGACAGACGAACAGATTCAGCTGAGGGATGACAGACAGACGAACAGATTCAGCTGAGGGATGACAGACAGACGAACAGATTCAGCTGAGGGATGACACAGACGAACAGATTCAGCTGAGGGATGACAGACAAACAGATTCAGCTGAGGGATGACAGACAGACGAACAGATTCAGCTGAGGAATGACAGACAGACGAACAGATTCAGCTGAGGGATGACAGACGAACAGATTCAGCTGAGGAATGACAGACAGACGAACAGATTCAGCTGAGGAATGACAGACAGACGAACAGATTCAGCTGAGGAATGACAGACAGACGAACAGATTCAGCTGAGGAATGACAGACAGACGAACAGATTCAGCTGAGGGATGACAGACAGACAAACAGATTCAGCTGAGGGATGACAGACAGACGAACAGATTCAGCTGAGGAATGACAGACAGACGAACAGATTCAGCTGAGGAATGACAGACAGACGAACAGATTCAGCTGAGGGATGACACAGACGAACAGATTCAGCTGAGGGATGACACAGACGAACAGATTCAGCTGAGGAATGACAGACAGACGAACAGATTCAGCTGAGGGATGACAGACAGACGAACAGATTCAGCTGAGGAATGACAGACAGACGAACAGATTCAGCTGAGGGATGACAGACAAACAGATTCAGCTGAGGAATGACAAACAGATTCAGCTGAGGGATGACAGACGAACAGATTCAGCTGAGGAATGACAGACAGACGAACAGATTCAGCTGAGGGATGACAGACAGACGAACAGATTCAGCTGAGGGATGACAGACAGACAAACAGATTCAGCTGAGGGATGACACAGACGAACAGATTCAGCTGAGGGATGACAGACAGACGAACAGATTCAGCTGAGGGATGACAGACAGACGAACAGATTCAGCTGAGGGATGACAGACAGACGAACAGATTCAGCTGAGGGATGACAGACAGACGAACAGATTCAGCTGAGGGATGACAGACGAACAGATTCAGCTGAGGAATGACAGACAGACGAACAGATTCAGCTGAGGAATGACAGACAGACGAATAGATTCAGCTGAGGGATGACAGACAGACGAACAGATTCAGCTGAGGAATGACAGACAGACGAACAGATTCAGCTGAGGAATGACAGACAGACAAACAGATTCAGCTGAGGGATGACAGACGAACAGATTCAGCTGAGGAATGACAGACAGACGAACAGATTCAGCTGAGGAATGACAGACAGACGAACAGATTCAGCTGAGGGATGACAGACAGACGAACAGATTCAGCTGAGGGATGACAGACAGACGAACAGATTCAGCTGAGGAATGACAGACAGACGAACAGATTCAGCTGAGGAATGACACAGACGAACAGATTCAGCTGAGGAATGACAGACAGACGAATAGATTCAGCTGAGGAATGACAGACAGATGAACAGATTCAGCTGAGGGATGACACAGACGAACAGATTCAGCTGAGGGATGACAGACAGACGAACAGATTCAGCTGAGGAATGACAGACGAACAGATTCAGCTGAGGAATGACACAGACGAACAGATTCAGCTGAGGAATGACAGACAGACGAACAGATTCAGCTGAGGAATGACAGACAGACGAACAGATTCAGCTGAGGGATGACAGACAGACGAACAGATTCAGCTGAGGGATGACAGACAGACGAACAGATTCAGCTGAGGAATGACAGACGAACAGATTCAGCTGAGGAATGACACAGACGAACAGATTCAGCTGAGGAATGACAGACAGACGAACAGATTCAGCTGAGGAATGACAGACAGACGAACAGATTCAGCTGAGGGATGACAGACAGACGAACAGATTCAGCTGAGGAATGACAGACAGACGAACAGATTCAGCTGAGGGATGACACAGACGAACAGATTCAGCTGAGGAATGACAGACAGACGAACAGATTCAGCTGAGGAATGACAGACAGACAAACAGATTCAGCTGAGGGATGACAGACGAACAGATTCAGCTGAGGAATGACAGACAGACGAATAGATTCAGCTGAGGGATGACAGACAGACGAACAGATTCAGCTGAGGGATGACAGACAGACGAACAGATTCAGCTGAGGAATGACAGACAGACGAACAGATTCAGCTGAGGAATGACAGACAGACAAACAGATTCAGCTGAGGGATGACAGACGAACAGATTCAGCTGAGGAATGACAGACAGACGAACAGATTCAGCTGAGGAATGACAGACAGACGAACAGATTCAGCTGAGGGATGACACAGACGAACAGATTCAGCTGAGGAATGACAGACAGACGAACAGATTCAGCTGAGGGATGACACAGACGAACAGATTCAGCTGAGGAATGACAGACAGACGAACAGATTCAGCTGAGGGATGACACAGACGAACAGATTCAGCTGAGGAATGACAGACAGACGAACAGATTCAGCTGAGGAATGACAGACAGACAAACAGATTCAGCTGAGGGATGACAGACGAACAGATTCAGCTGAGGAATGACAGACAGACGAACAGATTCAGCTGAGGAATGACAGACAGACGAACAGATTCAGCTGAGGGATGACAGACAGACGAACAGATTCAGCTGAGGGATGACAGACAGACGAACAGATTCAGCTGAGGAATGACAGACAGACGAACAGATTCAGCTGAGGAATGACAGACAGATGAACAGATTCAGCTGAGGGATGACACAGACGAACAGATTCAGCTGAGGGATGACAGACAGACGAACAGATTCAGCTGAGGAATGACAGACGAACAGATTCAGCTGAGGAATGACACAGACGAACAGATTCAGCTGAGGAATGACAGACAGACGAACAGATTCAGCTGAGGAATGACAGACAGACGAACAGATTCAGCTGAGGGATGACAGACAGACGAACAGATTCAGCTGAGGGATGACAGACAGACGAACAGATTCAGCTGAGGAATGACAGACAGACGAACAGATTCAGCTGAGGGATGACACAGACGAACAGATTCAGCTGAGGAATGACAGACAGACGAACAGATTCAGCTGAGGAATGACAGACAGACAAACAGATTCAGCTGAGGGATGACAGACGAACAGATTCAGCTGAGGAATGACAGACAGACGAACAGATTCAGCTGAGGGATGACAGACAGACGAACAGATTCAGCTGAGGAATGACAGACAGACGAACAGATTCAGCTGAGGAATGACAGACAGACAAACAGATTCAGCTGAGGGATGACAGACGAACAGATTCAGCTGAGGAATGACAGACAGACGAACAGATTCAGCTGAGGAATGACAGACAGACGAACAGATTCAGCTGAGGAATGACAGACAGACGAACAGATTCAGCTGAGGAATGACAGATGAACAGATTCAGCTGAGGAATGACAGACAGACGAACAGATTCAGCTGAGGAATGACAGACAGACGAACAGATTCAGCTGAGGAATGACAGACAGACGAACAGATTCAGCTGAGGAATGACAGACAGACAAACAGATTCAGCTGAGGGATGACAGACGAACAGATTCAGCTGAGGAATGACAGACGAACAGATTCAGCTGAGGAATGACAGACGAACAGATTCAGCTGAGGAATGACAGACAGACGAACAGATTCAGCTGAGGGATGACAGACAGACGAACAGATTCAGCTGAGGAATGACAGACAGACAAACAGATTCAGCTGAGGAATGACAGACGAACAGATTCAGCTGAGGAATGACAGACAGACGAACAGATTCAGCTGAGGGATGACAGACAGACGAACAGATTCAGCTGAGGGATGACAGACAGACGAACAGATTCAGCTGAGGAATGACAGACAGACAAACAGATTCAGCTGAGGGATGACAGACGAACAGATTCAGCTGAGGAATGACAGACGAACAGATTCAGCTGAGGGATGACAGACAGACGAACAGATTCAGCTGAGGGATGACAGACAGACGAACAGATTCAGCTGAGGAATGACAGACAGACAAACAGATTCAGCTGAGGGATGACAGACAGACGAACAGATTCAGCTGAGGGATGACACAGACGAACAGATTCAGCTGAGGAATGACAGACAGACGAACAGATTCAGCTGAGGAATGACAGACAGACAAACAGATTCAGCTGAGGGATGACAGACGAACAGATTCAGCTGAGGAATGACAGACAGACGAATAGATTCAGCTGAGGGATGACAGACAGACGAACAGATTCAGCTGAGGGATGACAGACAGACGAACAGATTCAGCTGAGGAATGACAGACAGACGAACAGATTCAGCTGAGGAATGACAGACAGACAAACAGATTCAGCTGAGGGATGACAGACGAACAGATTCAGCTGAGGAATGACAGACAGACGAACAGATTCAGCTGAGGAATGACAGACAGACGAACAGATTCAGCTGAGGAATGACAGACAGACGAACAGATTCAGCTGAGGAATGACAGATGAACAGATTCAGCTGAGGAATGACAGACAGACGAACAGATTCAGCTGAGGAATGACAGACAGACGAACAGATTCAGCTGAGGAATGACAGACAGACGAACAGATTCAGCTGAGGAATGACAGACAGACAAACAGATTCAGCTGAGGGATGACAGACGAACAGATTCAGCTGAGGAATGACAGACGAACAGATTCAGCTGAGGAATGACAGACAGACGAACAGATTCAGCTGAGGGATGACAGACAGACGAACAGATTCAGCTGAGGAATGACAGACAGACAAACAGATTCAGCTGAGGAATGACAGACGAACAGATTCAGCTGAGGAATGACAGACAGACGAACAGATTCAGCTGAGGGATGACAGACAGACGAACAGATTCAGCTGAGGGATGACAGACAGACGAACAGATTCAGCTGAGGAATGACAGACAGACAAACAGATTCAGCTGAGGGATGACAGACGAACAGATTCAGCTGAGGAATGACAGACGAACAGATTCAGCTGAGGGATGACAGACAGACGAACAGATTCAGCTGAGGGATGACAGACAGACGAACGGACCAGTGAAACTGAGGATATGACTGAGGATGGACAGAACTGAGGAAACACTGGACCTGAAAGTCTCCTGCACCTTTAAAGGGTGACAGTCAGTCAGTTCATCATCAACATAAATATGACAACTTTGACCATTTTCGATCATCTCTCTTGTATACCGGACACTGTAAGAATGATTGAATGTTAAAGTGTCTCTTGAAATTGCTCATGGGTTGTGTGAACTGTGCATATTCTGTTTCCTCATGACGAATAGATATTAAGCAAATGCTTGGGGCTTTTTAAAAAATTCAAACATGAATATACTTTAAGACAATGCACAGGGTTTCTGCAGGTCATTAAAAAGCATATAAAGTCATTAAATAGATTTGGTGAAAATTAAGGCCTTACATGGCATTAAAACGCATTAAATTTGATGTCCAGGGGCATTAAAAAATTAAATACAGTTGATGGAAAACAATTTATTTTGATTGTATAAACATTTAATCATTTTGATCAGAAGTATAGTGTGATGATTGACAGGTGGAAGCCTTTAATTGACTATTGTTTATGGCCGATAAATGAAGTCACAACACCGGATGCTTGGAATGTAACGTACTGTGAACCAAGGTTATTATCGTTAACGAAAACTAACCAAATGATGAAAACTAGAATTGTAAGAACATTTTTGTTAACTGAAATAAATAAAAACTATAATTAAAAGAAAAAAATGATAACTAACTGAAACTGTATTGTGTGTTTATAAAACTAACTGTAAAACGGATAAAAATTATGGATCAAATTCCCTTTGTTTTCATCTTTGTCAATGTCGGATTGGTATGAAATCAATTTATTTCACTGAAGCAATTTTAGCTAGTGTCACCATACAACACTTGACGGTCTGTCACTTCTCGTCACTTGTCGTTTCGAGCCAAAGACTAAAGTTGGGAGAAAGCAGCAGAGTCCTGTCTGGAATTTATTTGAATACGACGACGGAGAAGAAGAGAAAAGAGACCACTGAACTACAACTAAACTAAACTTAACTAAAACTAAACTAAGCATGTAGAAAAAAACGAAATCTAATAAAAACTAACAAACCTGCTCTAAAAACTAATTAAAACAAACTGAATTAGAGAAAAAAGTCAAAACTAAATAAAACTAAACTAGAATGAAAAATCCAAAACTATTCGAACCTTGGTGTCTGTGTGTTCATGCTGTGGTGAAAGAGTGGAGGGAATATGAGCAGATGTGGGACAAACGGAAAAATGCCAGTTTGAGCAGAAGTGATTGCAGGAGGAACTACTGAGAACCTGTGGACAGTAAATGTATAAATAAAACTATATATAAAAGTGTATGTGCAGTTGGACATGGGCATTAAATGTGTTTAAAGTGGCGTTAAAAAGGACATTAAATTAGATTTACTGGTGCCTGCAGAAACCTGTACATACTGATCTGTGAACCTGGAAAGTGTTCAGAACTCTGTTTGGTGTAATAACCCTGATGTACGCTGTCCAGCCAAAAACAGTCAGTCACAGTTAAGGATGGAACCAGATGAACATTTCAGATCACTGTTACTGTGACCAAAATTATCACAGTTATCATTATTATCGCTGTATTATTGAAATTGTGCTCAAAATGTTCAAAAAGTACTAATACACACACTGAAAGAATTTAACCAAGTTGTATTTTTAAAAAATAACAATAAAATAAAATAATCGTCCCAATGTCCCTTCTGCTGCAGAAACATTCCAATGTTCACCCTTAGTGGTCAGAGTCTATTCTGTCTGTTTTTCAGTCCTTTTGATTTGGCCTTTATATACTATAGAAACAAATGTTTACTATACCCATGTTTGGGATCTGTTTTTTCAGCACAACTTCATCTATATTATCTGTCTATTATTTTTAAACTTTACCCCTACACAAAAGGACAGAAAATACAGAAATATATATAAAATCCGATTTGAAAAATGTATATAATTAATTGCATAAATAACACACAGATGCTTAACGAACTTTTTCAGACTTTAAAAGTGAATATTGGTTCAAATACTGGGTATAGAAAATTAAAATTGTAATAAATTCAAACTATACTCAAATATTTGACATTAAAGCAGATCTTAACAGAGGGTTTTCTCCCCTAAAAGTGTGGTAATCAAACACAGTTATCGTGAGAATTAGAATTTAAACGCTAATACTAACCGTCTGTGATTTTACCGCTGTTTATCATTATACCGGTAATGGTTCCATCCCTAATTCATACGATGCATTGTTTTGTGTCTTTCCCCTCATTGCTGATCTCTCCTTTTGTTCTTCAGATGCAGTAGGAAAAGTTCCAGAGGAGCGTCCAGAACGCAGCGCCGTCGCAGGTCCAAGTCGCCCATCCTCCACCCCCCTAAGTTCACCTACTGCAGCGCCGCCACAGCATCCAGTGGCTGTTTGAAGCAGCAGCGCCTGGCCGTCCCTGACCTGGCCGAGCCTTGTCCTGCGGTGGACGGAAGAACGCTGTCCTCCAGAGCTGCCGCCCCCCCGGCCCATACGGACCTGCCCCCCCCAGGCACGCACAGTCACATGACACATCCTCTGGTTTTCGGATCCTCCGCCAGGTACGACACACGCGTTATAGATGCAGCTGCCGGTTCCACGCCGTCTTCACCACAGATCCCCGCTACCGCTCCTACCGTCGCCACCCCCCCTGGAGACGCGCGGTCGAGCGAAGACGGCGGTCCGCAGAAAAGTGCCTGTGACGGAGCGGAGCGTGGAGGCGCTGCAGAAGCCTCTGACTTCAGAGCGCTGTCCAACAGCAGCAGGACGGCACCGGGCCTCCGCCCCCCCTGCTCCTGCGCACGCACAAAGGCTTCCGATTCGCAGCCGGAAAACCCTGAACGGGAGGCGGAGCCTCAGTGCCGCTGCCGGGCCCGACACGTGGGCTGGAACGACGTGGAGGTGTACTCCTTCACCGGCCTCCGCGACGTCATCTCCGAGTGCGAGCGGACCCTGGCGAGCCCCGGGGACGCCCTCAGAACTGTCAGCACCACCGCCAACCCCAACACGAGCGCGTCGCCGGCGTCAGCACCGGCGTCGTCAGGCTCTCCTCGCTCGTGTTCGGAGCAGGCGCGAGCGTACGTGGACGACATCACAATAGACGACCTTTCCGGATACATGGAGTATTATCTATACATCCCCAAGAAGATGTCACACATGGCCGAGATGATGTACACTTAAGAAACAAACATATGATTATTATTATTATTATTATTATTATTATTATATCAGAGAAGGAATTATTAAGGTTAAGGTTAAGGGTTTTTTTTTCTGTCATTGAGGAACAGACGGCTTATGAGGAATGTCAGTAGTGGATAGAAAAACAGACCAGGCATGAAGGTTGGAACTGAAATAATACAAATTAAATTCATTTGAACCCAGGCTGAAATGCCCCCTAACCCCCCCCCCCCCCCCCCCTGTTTGAGCCCCTCCCCCTCTCATTTGGCTCGATCTGCTGGGTGCATTCCCTCCACCTGTTTGTCTTCAGTTTCAGCCCTTCCTTCTTTTCTTGCTCTGGGTAACTTGGACAGTTTTGCGTTTACATACACAGTTGCCAAAGCTCTGGTGCAGAAGGACATGATACTGTCGTAGGAATATGCAAAGGTGTGATTATGTTTGTGCTGTTGTGACACTGAAACTGTCACCTGTCTGGATTCAATTTCTCTCAATAAATACGCAGATTTTGTTGAAATGGTCGTGTTTCAGCTGCTGTTGTGTTCTTTCACATCTGCATTAACCCTTTAACACCAAACGTATCATAATTGATCCATAAGTTTTGAAGACCTCGAAATAAGGGTTAGGGTTCCTGATCCTCGAGAGCTATAAGCTTAATTCAAGATTTTTTTGCTTAATTCAAGTTTGTTTTCTGTTGTTTTTGTTTTTTTTTTGCTTAATTCAAGTTTTTTTTTTTTTTTACTAATTTCAAGATTTTTTTGCTTAAATTTTTTTTTTCCTTAATTCAAGATTTTTTTGCTTAATTCAAGATAATTTTTTTTACCTTAATTCAAGATTTTTTTTGCTTCATTCAAGTGTTTTTTTGTTGTTTGTTTTTTGCTTTATTCTCTGGAAAATCTGAGTCCAAAAAATCTTACCAAGATAATTTTCAAATCTGGTTAAAAACTGCTCTAGATCATTATAGATGCCCATTTATGTGTTTCTAGAAGTGTTTCAAGTTTTTTTCAGACTTTATTCAAACATTCATTGGTGCCCCCTGGTGCTCCAAAAGGAGTAATTTTGGACCATGTTCAGGTCTGGAAAAAACTGTTCTAGATCACTGTAAACGCCCAGCTATTCGTTTTTTGAGGTGTTTAAAGATTTTTTGAGCCTTTGTTCAAACATTCATCAGCGCTCCCTAGTGTTCAAATGGTAAGGCTATAGTATGTGCTCCAAAAAGGCTCATTTTGGACCATGTTCAGTTCTGGTTAAAAACTTCTCTAGATCAGTATAAATGCCCTTCTTTTCATTTCTGGAGGTGTTTCAAGATATTTTTAGCCTTTATTTAAATATTCGTTGGGGCCCCCCAGTGTTCAAATGGTAAGGCTATAGTATGTGCGCTGAAAAGGCTAACTTTGCACCATTTTCTAATCTGGTTAAAAAGTGCTCAAGATCTTTATAGATGCCTATCTACATGTTTCTGGAGGTGTTTCAAGGTGTTTTAAGGCTTTATTTAAATATTTTTTGGCACCCCCTGGTGTTCAAATGGTAAGGATAGTATGTGCTCCAAAAAGGGTAATTTTGGACCATGGTCAAATCTGGTTAAAAACTTCTCTAGATCGATATAAATGCCCATCTTTTCATTTCTGGAGGTGTTTCAAGATATTTTCAACCTTTATTTAAATATTTGTCTCTCCCCGCTGGTGTTCAAATGGTAAGGCTATAGTATGTGCTCCAAAAATGGTAATTTTGGACCATGTTCAAACCTTGAAAGAAACTGCTCTAGATCATTATAGATGCCCATCTACAGTTTTCTAGAGGTGTTTCAAGGTGTTTTGAGCCTTTTTTTTACACGTTCATCTCTGGTGTTCAAATGGTAAGGCTATAGTATGTTCTCCAAAAAGGCTAATTTTGGACCATGGTCAAATCTCGAAAGAAACTGCTGTAGATCATATTAAATGCCCATCTACAGTTTTCTAGAGGTGTTTCAAGGTGTTTTGAGCCTTTTTTTTTTACACATTCATCGGCGCCCCCTGGTGTTCAACTGGTAAGGCTATAGTATGTGCTCCAAAAAGGCTAATTTTGGACCAAGTTCAATTCTGGAAAAAAACTGTTCTAGATCATTATAGATGCCCATCTACGTCCTTCTAGAGGTGTTTCAAGGTGTTTTGAGCCTTTATTTAGATATTTGTTGGCGCCCCCTGGTGTTCAAATGGTAAGGCTATAGTATGTGCTTCAAAAAGGCTAATTTTGGACCATGGTGAAAACTGAATAAAAAGTGCTCAAGGTCAATGTCAATGCCCATCTTTTCATTTATGGAGGTGTTTCAAAGTGTTTTGAGACTTTATTTACAAATTCATCGGTGCCCCCTGGTGTTCAAATGGTAAGGCTATAGTATGTGCTCCAAAAAGGCTAATTTCACACCAAGTTCAATTCTGGAAAAAACTGTTCTAGATCATTATAGATGCCCATCTACGTCCTTCTAGAGGTGTTTCAAGGTGTTTTGAGCCTTTTTTACACGTTCATTTCTGGTGTTCAAATGGTAAGGCTGTAGTATGTTCTCCAAAAAGGCTAATTTTGGACCATGTTCAAATCTGGAAAAAACTGTTCTAGATCAATATAAATGCCCATCTATTCGTTTTGAGAAGTGTTTCAAGGTGTTTTGAGCCTTTATTCAAAACATTCATCAGCGCCCCCTGGTGTTCAACTGGTAAGGCTATAGTATGTGCTTCAAAAAGGCTCATTTTGGACCATGGTCAAATCTGATTAAAAAGTGCTCTAGATCATTATAAATGCCAATCTACAGTTTTCTAGATGGTATTTCAAGGTGTTTTGAGCCTTTATTTAGATATTTGTTGGCGCCCTCTGGTGTTCAAATGGTAAGGCTATAGTATGTGCTCCAAAAAGGGTAATTTTGGACCATGTTCAAATCTGATTAAAAAGTGCTCTAGATCATTATAAATGCCCATCTAAAGTTTTCTTGAGGTGTTTCAAGGTCTTTTGAGTCTTTATTTACACAGTCATCGGCGCCCCCCCGATTTTCAAATGGTAAGGCTCCAAAAATGGTAATTTTGGACCATATTCAAATCTGGAAAGAAACTGCTCTAGATCATTATAAATGCCAATCTACAGTTTTCTAGAGGTATTTCAAGGTGTTTTGAGCCTTTATTTAGATATTTGTTGTCGCCCTCTGGTGTTCAAATGGTAAGGCTATAGTATGTGCTCCAAAAAGGCTAATTTCAGACCAAGTTCAATTCTGGAAAAAACTGTTCTAGATCATTATAGATGCCCATCTACGTCCTTCTAGAGGTGTTTCAAGGTGTTTCGAGCCTTTTTTTTACATGTTCATCTCTGGTGTTCAAATGGTAAGGCTGTAGTATGTTCTCCAAAAAGGCTAATTTTAGACCATGTTCAAATCTGGAAAAAACTGTTGAAGATCAACATAAATGCCCATCTATTCGTTTTGAGAAGTGTTTCAAGGTGTTTTGAGCCTTTATTCAAAACATTCATCAGCGCCCCCTGGTGTTCAAATGGTAAGGCTATAGTATGTGCTCCAAAAAGGCTCATTTTGGACCATGGTCAAATCTGATTAAAAAGTGCTCTAGATCATTATAAATGCCGATCTATAGTTTTCTAGAGGTATTTCAAGGTGTTTTGAGCCTTTATTTAGATATTTGTTGGCACCGTCTGGTGTTCAAATGGTAAGGCTATAGTATGTGCTCCAAAAAGGGTAATTTTGGACCATGTTCAAATCTGGTTAAAAAGGGCGGTAGATCAAAGTCAATGCCCATCTTTTCATTTTTGGGGGTGTTTCAAGGTGTTTTGAGCCTTTCTTTACACATTCATCGGCACCCCCTGGTGTTCAAATGGCAATTCTATAGTATGTGCTCCAACAAGGGTAATTTTGGATCATGTTCAAACCTTGAAAGAAACTGCTCTAGATCATTTTAAATGCCCATCTGCATTTTTCTAGAGGTGTTTCAAGGTGTTTTGAACCTTTATTGACGCATTCATCAGCGCCCCCTGGTGTTAAATGGTAAGGCTATAGTATGTGCTCCAAAAAGGCCCATTTTGGACCATGGTCAAATCTGATTAAAAAGTGCTCTAGATCATTATAAATGCCAATCTACAGATTTCGAGAGGTATTTCAAGGTGTTTTGAGCTTTTATTTAGATATTTGGTGGCGCCCTCTGGTGTTCAACTGGTAAGGCTATAGTATGTGCTCCAAAATGGCTAGATTCCCATCTACGTCCTTCTAGAGGTTTTTCAAGGTGTTTTGAGCCTTTATTTAGATATTTTTTGGCGCCCCCTGGTGTTCAAATGGTAAGGCTATAGTATGTGCTCCAAAAAGGGTAATTTTGGACCATGTTCAAACCTTGAAAGAAACTCCTCTAGATCATTTTAAATGCCCATCTACAGTTTTCTAGAGGTGTTTCAAGGTGTTTTGAGCCTTTATTTACACATTGATCAGCGCCCCCTGGTGTTCAACTGGTAAGGCTATAGTATGTGCTCCAAAAAGGCTAATTTTGGACCATGTTCAAATCTGATTAAAAAGTGCTCTAGATCATTATAAATGCCCATCTAAAGTTTTCTTGAGGTGTTTCAAGGTCTTTTGAGTCTTTATTTACACAGTCATCGGCGCCCCCCGATTTTCAAATGGTAAGGCTCCAAAAATGGTAATTTTGGACCATATTCAAATCTGGACAGAAACTGCTCTAGATCATTTTAAAAGCCCATCTACGTTTTTCTAGAGGTGTTTCAAGGTGTTTTGAACCTTTATTGACGCATTCATCAGCGCCCCCTGGTGTTAAAATGGTAAGGCTATAGTATGTGCTTCAAAAAGGCTAATTTTGGACCATGGTCAAATCTGATTAAAAAGTGCTCTAGATCATTATAAATGCCAATCTACAGTTTTCTAGAGGTATTTCAAGGTGTTTTGAGCCTTTATTTAGATATTTGTTGGCGCCCTGTGGTGTTCAAATGTTAAGGCTATAGTATGTGCTCCAACAAGGGTAATTTTGGACCATGTTCAAACCTTGAAAGAAACTGCTCTAGATCATTATAGATGCCCATCTACAGTTTTCTAAAGGTGTTTCAAGGTGTTTTGAGCCTTTTTTTACACGTTCATCTCGGGTGTTAAAATGGTAAGGTTATAGTATGTGCTTCAAAAAGGCTAATTTTGGACCATGGTCAAATCTGATTAAAAAGTGCTCTAGATCATTATAAATGCCCATCTATTCGTTTTGAGAAGTGTTTCAAGGTGTTTTGAGCCTATATTCAAACATTCATTGGCGCCCCCCGGTGTTCAAATGGTAATTCTATAGTATGTGCTCCAAAATGTTAAATTTGGACCATGTTCAAATCTGGTTAAAAAGTTCTCTAGATCTTTTTAGATGCCCATCTACATGTTTCTGGAGGTGTTTCAAGGTGTTTTAAGCCTTTATTTAAATATTTATCGGAGGCCCCTGGTGTTCAAATGGTAAGGCTATAGTATGTGCTCCAAAAAGGCTAATTTTGGACAAAGTTCAATTCTGGAAAAAAAACCTCTTCTAGATCATTATAGATTCCAATTGACGTCCTTCTAGAGGTTTTTCAAGGTGTTTTGAGCCTTTATTTAGATATTTTTTGGCGCCCCCTGGTGTTCAAATGGTAAGGCTATAGTATGTGCTCCAAAAAGGCTCATTTTGGACCATGTTCAGTTCTGGTTAAAAACTTCTCTAGATCAGTGTAATTGCCCTTCTTTTCATTTCTGGAGGTGTTTCAAGATATTTTTAGCCTTTATTTAAATATTCGTTGGGGCCCCCCAGTGTTCAAATGGTAAGGCTATAGTATGTGCGCTGAAAAGGCTAACTTTGCACCATTTTCTAATCTGGTTAAAAAGTGCTCAAGATCTTTATAGATGCCTAGCTACATGTTTCTGTTTCAAGGTGTTTTAAGGCTTTATTTAAATATTTTTTGGCACCCCCTGGTGTTCAGATGGTAAGGCTATAGTATGTGCTCCAAAAAGGCTAATTTTGGACCATGGTCAAATCTGGTTAAAAACTTCTCTAGATCAATATAAATGCCCATCTTTTCATTTCTGGAGGTGTTTCAAGATATTTTCAACCTTTATTTAAATATTCGTCTCTCCCCGCTGGTGTTCAAATGGTAAGGCTATAGTATGTGCTCCAAAAATGGTAATTTTGTTCAAACCTTGAAAGAAACTGCTCAATTTCATTATAGATGCCCATCTACAGTTTTCTAGAGGTGTTTCAAGGTGTTTTGAGCCTTTTTTTTTACACGTTCATCTCTGGTGTTCAAATTGTAAGGCTATAGTATGTTCTCCAAAAAGGCTAATTTTGGACCATGTTCAAATCTCGAAAGAAACTGCTGTAGATCATATTAAATGCCCATCTACAGTTGTCTAGAGGTGTTTCAAGGTGTTTTGAGCCTTTTTTTTTTACACATTCATCGGCGCCCCCTGGTGTTCAACTGGTAAGGCTATAGTATGTGCTCCAAAAAGGCTAATTTTGGACCAAGTTCAATTCTGGAAAAAAAACTCTTCTAGATCATAATAGATTCCCATCTATGTCCTTCTAGAGGTTTTTCAAGGTGTTTTGAGCCTTTATTTAGATATTTTTTGGCGCCCCCTGGTGTTCAACTGGTAAGGCTATAGTATGTGCTCCAAAAAGGCTAATTTTGGACCAAGTTCAATTCTGGAAAAAAACTGTTCTAGATCATTATAGATGCCCATCTATGTCCTTCTAGAGGTGTTTCAAGGTGTTTTGAGCCTTTTTTTACACGTTCATCTCTGGTGTTCAAATGTTAAGGCTGTAGTATGTTCTCCAAAAAGGCTAATTTTGGACCATGTTCAAATCTGGAAAAAACTGTTCTAGATCAATATAAATACCCATCTATTCGTTTTGAGAAGTGTTTCAAGGTGTTTTGAGCCTTTATTCAAAACATTCATCGGCGCCCCCCGGTGTTCAAATGGTAAGGCTATAGTATGAGGTCCAAAAAGGCTAGTTTTGGACCATGTTCAAATCTGGTTTAAAAGTGCTCTAGATCTTTATAGATGCCCATCTACATGTATCTGGAGGTATTTCAAGGTGTTTTCAGCCTTTATTTAAATATTTATCGGCGCCCCCGGTGTTCAAATGGTAAGGCTATAGTATTTGCTCCAAAATGGCTAATTTTGGACCATGTTCAAATCTGGAAAAAACTGTTCTAGATCAATGTAAATGCCCATCTGTTCATTTCGAGAGGTGTTTCAAGGTGTTTTGAGCCTTCATTCAAACATTCATCGGCGCCCCCTGGTGTTCACATGGTAAGGCTATAGTATTTGCTCCAAAAACTATAATTTTGGGCCATGTTCAAATCTGGTTAAAAAGTGCTCTAGATCTTTTTAGATGCCCATCTACAGTTTTTCTAGAGGTGTTTCAAGGTGTTTTGAGCCTCTTTTTTTTTTAACACATTCATCGGCGCCCCCTGGTTTTCAAATGGTAAGGCTATAGTATGTGCTCCAAAAAGGCTAATTTTTGACCATGTTCAGTTCTGGTTAAAAACTTCTCTAGATCAATATAAATGCCCATCTTTTCATTTCTGGAGGTGTTTCAAGATATTTTCAACCTTTTTTTAAATGTTCGTCTCTGCCCCTGGTGTTCAACTGGTAAGGCTATAGTATGTGCTCCAAAAAGACTAATTAAGACCAAGTTCAATTCTGGAAAAAAACTCTTCTAGATCATTATAGATGCCGATCTACGTCCTTCTAGAGGTGTTTCAAGGTGTTTTGAGCCTTTATTTAGATATTTGTTGGCACCCCCTGGTGTTCAAATGGTAAGGCTACAGTATGTCCTCCAACAAGGGTAATTTTGGACCATGGTCAAATCTGGTTAAAAACTGCTCTAGATCAATGTCAATACCCATCTTTTCATTTTTGGAGATGTTTCAAAGTGTTTTGAGCCTTTATTAACGCATTCATCGGCGCCCCCTGGTGTTCAAATGGTAAGGCTATAGTATGTGCTCCAAAAAGGGTAATTTTGGACAAAGTTCAATTCTGGAAAAAAAACTCTTCTAGATCATAATAGATTCCCATCTATGTCCTTCTAGAGGTTTTTCAAGGTGTTTTGAGCCTTTATTTAGATATTTTTTGGCGCCCCCTGGTGTTCAACTGGTAAGGCTATAGTATGTGCTCCAAAAAGGCTAATTTTGGACCAAGTTCAATTCTGGAAAAAAACTGTTCTAGATCATTATAGATGCCCATCTATGTCCTTCTAGAGGTGTTTCAAGGTGTTTTGAGCCTTTTTTTACACGTTCATCTCTGGTGTTCAAATGTTAAGGCTGTAGTATGTTCTCCAAAAAGGCTAATTTTGGACCATGTTCAAATCTGGAAAAAACTGCTCTAGATCAATATAAATGCCCATCTATTCGTTTTGAGAAGTGTTTCAAGGTTTTTTGAGCCTTTATTCAAAACATTCATCGGCGCCCCCCGGTGTTCAAATGGTAAGGCTATAGTATGAGGTCCAAAAAGGCTAGTTTTGGACCATGTTCAAATCTGGTTTAAAAGTGCTCTAGATCTTTATAGATGCCCATCTACATGTATCTGGAGGTATTTCAAGGTGTTTTCAGCCTTTATTTAAATATTTATCGGCGCCCCCGGTGTTCAAATGGTAAGGCTATAGTATTTGCTCCAAAATGGCTAATTTTGGACCATGTTCAAATCTGGAAAAAACTGTTCTAGATCAATGTAAATGCCCATCTGTTCATTTCGAGAGGTGTTTCAAGGTGTTTTGAGCCTTCATTCAAACATTCATCGGCGCCCCCTGGTGTTCACATGGTAAGGCTATAGTATTTGCTCCAAAAACTATAATTTTGGGCCATGTTCAAATCTGGTTAAAAAGTGCTCTAGATCTTTTTAGATGCCCATCTACAGTTTTTCTAGAGGTGTTTCAAGGTGTTTTCAGCCTTTTTTTTTTTAACACATTCATCGGCGCCCCCTGGTTTTCAAATGGTAAGGCTATAGTATGTGCTCCAAAAAGGCTAATTTTTGACCATGTTCAGTTCTGGTTAAAAACTTCTCTAGATCAATATAAATGCCCATCTTTTCATTTCTGGAGGTGTTTCAAGATATTTTCAACCTTTTTTTAAATGTTCGTCTCTGCCCCCTGGTGTTCAACTGGTAAGGCTATAGTATGTGCTCCAAAAAGACTAATTAAGACCAAGTTCAATTCTGGAAAAAACTCTTCTAGATCATTATAGATGCCGATCTACGTCCTTCTAGAGGTGTTTCAAGGTGTTTTGAGCCTTTATTTAGATATTTGTTGGCACCCCCTGGTGTTCAAATGGTAAGGCTACAGTATGTCCTCCAACAAGGGTAATTTTGGACCATGGTCAAATCTGGTTAAAAACTGCTCTAGATCAATGTCAATACCCATCTTTTCATTTTTGGAGATGTTTCAAAGTGTTTTGAGCCTTTATTAACGCATTCATCGGCGCCCCCTGGTGTTCAAATGGTAAGGCTATAGTATGTGCTCCAAAAAGGGTAATTTTGGACAAGTTCAATTCTGGAAAAAAAACTCTTCTAGATCATAATAGATTCCCATCTATGTCCTTCTAGTGGTTTTTCAAGGTGTTTTGAGCCTTTATTTAGATATTTTTTGGCGCCCCCTGGTGTTCAAATGGTAAGGCTATAGTATGTGCTTCAAAAAGGGTAATTTTGGACCATGTTCAAATCTCGAAAGAAACTGCTCTAGATCATTTTAAATGCCCATCTAAAGATTTCTTGAGGTTTTTCAAGGTGTTTTGAGCCTTTTTTTACACATTCATCGGCGCCCCCTGGTGTTCAACTGGTAAGGCTATAGTATGTGCTCCAAAAAGGCTAATTTTGGACAAAGTTCAATTCTGGAAAAAAAACTCTTCTAGATCATTGTAGATTCCCATCTACGTCCTTGTAGAAGGTTTTTCAAGGTGTTTTGAGCCTTTTTTTTTACACATTCATCAGCGCCCCCTGGTGCGCCCCCTGGTGTAAGGCTGTAGTATGTTCTCCAAAAGGCTAATTTTGGACCATGTTCAAATCTGGAAAAAACTGTTGAAGATCAATATAAATGCCCATCTATTCATTTTGAGAAGTGTTTCAAGGTGTTTTGAGCCTTTATTCAAAACATTCATCAGCGCCCCCTGGTGTTCAAATGGTAAGGCTATAGTATGTGCTCCAAAAAGGCTCATTTTGGACCATGGTCAAATCTGATTAAAAAGTGCTCTCGATCATTATAAATGCCAATCTACAGTTTTCTAGAGGTATTTCAAGGTGTTTTAGCCTTTATTTATATATTTGTTGGCGCCCTCTGGTGTTCAAATGGTAAGGCTATAGTATGTGCTCCAAAACGGGTAATTTTAGACCATGTTCAAACCTTGAAAGAAACTGCTCTAGATCATTTTAAATGCCCATCTACAGTTTTCTAGAGGTGTTTTTAGGTGTTTTGAGCCTTTATTTACACATTCATCAGCGCCCCCTGGTGTTCAAATGGTAAGGCTATAGTATGTGCTCCAAAACGGGTAATTTTAGACCATGTTCAAACCTTGAAAGAAACTGCTCTAGATCGTTATAAATGCCAATCTACAGTTTTCTAGAGGTATTTCAAGGTGTTTTGAGCCTTTATTTAGATATTTGTTGGCACCGTCTGGTGTTCAAATGGTAAGGCTATAGTATGTGCTTCAAAAAGGCTAATTTTGGACCAATTTCAAATCTGGTTTAAAAGGGCGGTAGATCAATGTCAATGCCCATCTTTTCATTTTTGGGGGTGTTTCAAGGTGTTTTGAGCCTTTCTTTACACATTCATCGGCACCCCCTGGTGTTCAAATGGCAATTGTATAGTATGTGCTCCAACAAGGGTAATTTTGGATCATGTTCAAACCTTGAAAGAAACTGCTGTAGATCGTTATAGATGCCCATCTACAGTTTTCTAAAGGTGTTTCAAGGTGTTTTGAGCCTTTTTTTTACACGTTCATCTCGGGTGTTAAAATGGTAAAGCTATAGTATGTTCTCCAAAAAGGCTTATTTTGGACTATGTTCAAATCTGAAAAAAACTTCTTCTAGATCAATATAAATGCCTATCTATTCGTTTTGAGAAGTGTTTCAAGGTGTTTTGAGCGTATATTCAAACATTCATCGGCGCCCCCCTGGTGTTCAAATGGTCATTCTATAGTATGTGCTCCAAAACGTTAATTTTGGACCATGTTCAAATCTGGTTAAAAAGTGCTCTAGATCTTTTTAGATGCCCATCTACATGTTTCTGGAGGTGTTTGAAGGTGTTTTAAGCCTTTATTTAAATATTTATCGGAGGCCCCTGGTGTTCAAATGGTAAGGCTATAGTATGTGCTCCAAAAAGGCTAATTTTGGAAAAAGTTCAATTCTTGGAAAAAAACTCTTCTAGATCATTATAGATTCCCATCTACGTCCTTCTAGATGTTTTTCAAGGTGTTTTGAGCCTTTATTTAGATATTTTTTGGCGCCCCCTGGTGTTCAAATGGTAAGGCTATAGTATGTGCTTCAAAAAGGATAATTTTGGACCATGTTCAAACCTTGAAAGAAACTGCTCTAGATCATTTTAAATGCCCATCTACAGTTTTCTAGAGGTGTTTCAAGGTGTTTTTAGCCTTTATTTACACATTCATCAGCGCCACCTGGTGTTCAACTGGTAAGGCTATAGTATGTTGTCCAAAAGGCTAATTTTGGACCATGTTCAAATCTCAAAAGAAACTGCTGTAGATCATATTAAATGCCCATCTACAGTTGTCTAGAGGTGTTTCAAGGTGTTTTGAGCCTTTTTTTTTACACATTCATCGGCGCCGCCTGGTGTTCAAATGGTAAGGCTATAGTATGTGCTCCAAAAAGGCTAATTTTGGAAAAAGTTCAATTCTGGAAAAAAAACTCTTCTAGATCATTATAGATTCCCATCTCCGTCCTTCTAGACATTTTTCAAGGTGTTTTGAGCCTTTATTTAGATATTTTTTGGCGCCCCCTGGTGTTCAAATGGTAAGGCTATAGTATGTGCTTCAAAAAGGATAATTTTGGACCATGTTCAAACCTTGAAAGAAACTGCTCTAGATCATTTTAAATTCCCATCTACAGTTTTCTAGAGGTGTTTCAAGGTGTTTTGAGCCTTTATTTACACATTCATCAGCGCCCCCTGGTGTTCAACTGGTAAGGCTATAGTATGTTCTCCAAAAAGGCTAATTTTGGACCATGTTCAAATCTCAAAAGAAACTGCTGTAGATCATATTAAATGCCCATCTACAGTTGTCTAGAGGTGTTTCAAGGTGTTTTGAGCCTTTTTTTTTTACACATTCATCGGCGCCCCCTGGTGTTAAACTGGTAAGGCTATAGTATGTGCTCCAAAAAGGCTAATTTTGGACAAAGTTCAATTCTGGAAAAAAACTTCTCTAGATCATTATAGATGCCCATCTACGTCCTTCTAGAGGTGTTTCAAGGTGTTTTGAGCCTTTATTTAGATATTTTTTGGCACCCCCTGGTGTTCAACTGGTAAGGCTATAGTATGTGCTCCAAAAAGCGAAATTTTGGACCATGGTCAAATCTGAATAAAAAGTGCTCTAGATCAATGTCAATGCCCATCTTTTCATTTTTGGAGGTGTTTCAAAGTGTTTTGAGAATTTATTTACAAATTCATCGGCGCCGCCTGGAGTTCAAATGGTAAGGCTTTAGTATGTGCTTCAAAAAGGATAATTTTGGACCATGTTCAAACCTATAAAGAAACTGCTCTAGATCATTTTAAATGCCCATCTACAGTTTTCTAGAGGTGTTTCAAGGTTTTTTGAGCCTTTATTTACACATTCATCAGCGCCCCCTGGTGTTCAAATGGTAAGGCTATAGTATGTGCTCCAAAACGTTAATTTTGGACCATGTTCAAATCTGGTTAAAAAGTGCTCTAGATCTTTTTAGATGCCCATCTACATGTTTCTGGAGGTGTTTGAAGGTGTTTTAAGCCTTTATTTAAATATTTATCGGAGGCCCCTGGTGTTCAAATGGTAAGGCTATAGTATGTGCTCCAAAAAGGCTAATTTTGGAAAAAGTTCAATTCTTGGAAAAAAACTCTTCTAGATCATTATAGATTCCCATCTACGTCCTTCTAGATGTTTTTCAAGGTGTTTTGAGCCTTTATTTAGATATTTTTTGGCGCCCCCTGGTGTTCAAATGGTAAGGCTATAGTATGTGCTTCAAAAAGGATAATTTTGGACCATGTTCAAACCTTGAAAGAAACTGCTCTAGATCATTTTAAATGCCCATCTACAGTTTTCTAGAGGTGTTTCAAGGTGTTTTTAGCCTTTATTTACACATTCATCAGCGCCACCTGGTGTTCAACTGGTAAGGCTATAGTATGTTGTCCAAAAAGGCTAATTTTGGACCATGTTCAAATCTCAAAAGAAACTGCTGTAGATCATATTAAATGCCCATCTACAGTTGTCTAGAGGTGTTTCAAGGTGTTTTGAGCCTTTTTTTTTACACATTCATCGGCGCCGCCTGGTGTTCAAATGGTAAGGCTATAGTATGTGCTCCAAAAAGGCTAATTTTGGAAAAAGTTCCATTCTGGAAAAAAAACTCTTCTAGATCATTATAGATTCCCATCTCCGTCCTTCTAGACATTTTTTCAAGGTGTTTTGAGCCTTTATTTAGATATTTTTTGGCGCCCCCTGGTGTTCAAATGGTAAGGCTATAGTATGTGCTCCAAAAAGGATAATTTTGGACCATGTTCAAACCTTGAAAGAAACTGCTCTAGATCATTTTAAATTCCCATCTACAGTTTTCTAGAGGTGTTTCAAGGTGTTTTGAGCCTTTATTTACACATTCATCAGCGCCCCCTGGTGTTCAACTGGTAAGGCTATAGTATGTTCTCCAAAAAGGCTAATTTTGGACCATGTTCAAATCTCAAAAGAAACTGCTGTAGATCATATTAAATGCCCATCTACAGTTGTCTAGAGGTGTTTCAAGGTGTTTTGAGCCTTTTTTTTTTTACACATTCATCGGCGCCCCCTGGTGTTAAACTGGTAAGGCTATAGTATGTGCTCCAAAAAGGCTAATTTTGGACAAAGTTCAATTCTGGAAAAAAACTTCTCTAGATCATTATAGATGCCCATCTACGTCCTTCTAGAGGTGTTTCAAGGTGTTTTGAGCCTTTATTTAGATATTTTTTGGCACCCCCTGGTGTTCAACTGGTAAGGCTATAGTATGTGCTCCAAAAAGCGAAATTTTGGACCATGGTCAAATCTGAATAAAAAGTGCTCTAGATCAATGTCAATGCCCATCTTTTCATTTTTGGAGGTGTTTCAAAGTGTTTTGAGAATTTATTTACAAATTCATCGGCGCCGCCTGGAGTTCAAATGGTAAGGCTTTAGTATGTGCTTCAAAAAGGATAATTTTGGACCATGTTCAAACCTATAAAGAAACTGCTCTAGATCATTTAAATGCCCATCTACAGTTTTCTAGAGGTGTTTCAAGGTTTTTTGAGCCTTTATTTACACATTCATCAGCGCCCCCTGGTGTTCAAATGGTAAGGCTATAGTATGTGCTCCAAAAAAGCTAATTTTGGACCATGTTCAAATCTGATTAAAAAGTGCTCTAGATCATTATAAATGCCCATCTACAGTTTTCTTGAGGTGTTTCAAGGTGTTTTGAGTCTTTATTTACACAGTCATCGGCGCCCCCCGATTTTCAAATTGGTAAGGCTCCAAAAATGGTAATTTTGGACCATATTCAAATCTGGAAAGAAACTGCTCTAGATCATTTTAAATGCCCATCTACGTTTTTCTACAGGTGTTTCAAGGTGTTTTGAACCTTTATTGACGCATTCATCAGCGCCCCTGGTGTTCAAATGGTAAGGCTATCGTATGTGCTCCAAAAAGGCTAATTTTGGACCATGTTCAAATCTAGAAAAAACTGTTCTTGATCAATGTAAATGCCCATCTATTCGTTTTGAGAGGTGTTTCAAGGTGTTTTGAGCCTTTATTCAAACATTCATTTGCACCCCCCATTTTTCAAATGGTAAGGCTATAGTATGTGCTCCAAAAAGGCTCATTTTGGACCATGTTCAAATCTGATTAAAAAGTGCTCTAGATCATTATACATGCCCATCTACAGTTTTCTAGAGGTGTTTCAAGGTGTTTTGAGCCTTATTTTAACACCCCCTGGTGTTCAAATGGTAAGGCTATAGTATGTGCTCCAAAAGGCAAATTTTTGACCATGTTCAAACCTTGAAAGAAACTGCCCTACATCATTATACATGCCCATCTACAGTTTTATAGAGGTGTTTCAAGGTGTTTTGAGACTTTATTTACACGGTCATCTCTGGTTTTCAAATGGTAAGGCTAAAGTATGTTCTCCAAAAAGGCTAATTTTGGACCATGTTCAAATCTGGAAAAAACTGTTCTTGATCAATGTAAATGCCCATCTATTCATTTCGAGAGGTGTTTCAAGGTGTTTTGAGCCTTTATTCAAACATTCATCGGCGCCCCCCGGTGTTCAAATGGTAAGGCTATAGTATGAGGTCCAAAAAGGCTAGTTTTGGACCCTGTTCAAATCTGGTTAAAAAGTTCTCTAGATCTTTATAGATGCCCATCTACATGTATCTGGAGGAGTTTCAAGGTGTTTTAAGCCTTTAATAAATATTTATCAGCGCCCCCTGGTGTTCAAATGGTAAAGCTATAGTATTTTCTCCAAAATGGCTAATTTTGGATCATGTTCAAATCTGGAAAAAACTGTTCTAGATCAATGTAAATGCCCATCTGTTCATTTCGAGAGGTGTTTCAAGGTGTTTTGAGCCTTCATTCAAACATTCATCGGCGCCCCCCTGGTGTTCACATGGTAAGGCTATAGTATTTGCTCCAAAAACTATAATTTTGAACCATGTTCAAATCTGGTTAAAAAGTGCTCTAGATATTTTTAGATGCCCATCTACAGATTTCTAGAGGTGTTTCAAGGTGTTTTGAGCCTTTTTTTTTACACATTCATCGGCGCCCCCTGGTTTTCAAATGGTAAGGCTATAGCATGTGCTCCAAAAGGCTAATTTTTGACCATGTTCAGTTCTGGTTAAAACTTCTCTAGATCAATATAATGCCCATCTTTTCATTTCTGGAGGTGTTTCAAGATATTTTCAACCTTTATTTAAATATTCGTCTCTGCCCCCTGGTGTTCAACTGGTAAGGCTATAGTATGTGCTCCAAAAAGGCTAATTTTTGACCAAGTTCAATTCTGGAAAAAAAACTCTTCTAGATCATTATAGATGCCGATCTATGTCCTTCTAGAGGTGTTTCAAGGTGTTTCAAGCCTTTATTTAGATATTTGTTGGCACCCCCTGGTGTTCAAATGGTAAGGCTATAGTATGTGCTTCAAAAAGGATAATTTTGGACCATGTTCAAACCTTGAAAGAAACTGCTCTAGATCATTTTAAATGCCCATCTACAGTTTTCTAGAGGTGTTTCAAGGTGTTTTGAGACTTTATTTACACGGTCATCTCTGGTGTTCAAATGGTAAGGCTAAAGTATGTTTTCCAAAAAGGCTAATTTTGGACCATGTCCAAATCTGGAAAAAACTGTTCTAGATCAATGTAAATGCCCATCTATTCATTTCGAGAGGTGTTTCAAGGTGTTTTGAGCCTTTATTCAAACATTCATCGGCGCCCCCCGGTGTTCAAATGGTAAGGCTATAGTATGAGCTCCAAAAAGGCTAGTTTTGGACCATGTTCATATCTGGTTAAAAAGTGCTCTAGATCTTTATAGATGCCCATCTACATGTTCTGGAGGTGTTTCAAGGTGTTTTTAAGCCTTTATTTAAATATTTATTTGAGGCCCCTGGTGTTCAACTGGTAAGGCTATAGTATGTGCTCCAAAAAGGGTAATTTTGGACAAAGTTCAATTCTGGAAAAAAAAAAACTCTTCTAGATCATTATAGATTCCCATCTACGTCCTTCTAGAAGTTTTTCAAGGTGTTTTGAGCCTTTATTTAGATATTTTTTGGTGCGCCCTGGTGTTCTAATGGTAAGGCTATATATAGTATGTTCTCTAAAAAGGCTAATTTTTGACCATGTTTAAATCTGGTTTAAAACATACATACATGTATCAGTTAAAATGTTATTAGGAGGTCCCATGAGTGTCCATTTGTGTCCAGAACAGTTGTCCTACAGTCATAGAAGTGTGTGTAAATAATGCTAATCCATTTGTGCACAGACTACTGATATTATTTGATATTCTTTCTCTATTTTCATAAATATTGGATTTGGAATAGCACATGTATGTGAAAACTTTTGCTGGTGGACGGACGTGACAGTGGACGGACGTGACATTACCCATGGTGCTCTGGTCAGTCCCAGTACTTTATTAGGAATAAACTTCTAGACTTCCTATTGCTAATTGTGCTCTTCTTCATAAATGTTGGTATTGTGGATCTAAAACAATCCCTGCTGACACAAAAACACTAAATGTGTCAGTGGACGGATGTGACATGGTTGTTGTGGATCCCATCATACTGATGCTCTGCAGCCATGTCAGCGTTTACACTAATGATCCCTGTGCAAAAACTAGGAGCACTATTATTTATTGGATAGTTTATCATCCGACTAAAGAGGAAAGAACAATCTAGAATTGTTCTTTCTGTCTAAAAATGCTTCTTATTGTAAAAGTGTTGATGTAAACAGTGCTGTGTGCCATTCTTCATGTATGTATTGGTGGAACAGAAGCAGGATGGATCAGCACCATACTCCAGATTGAACCTGTACAAATAAACATGTGATATGGAGGAGAGAATCTGGGAAGAAAACTGGGGAATCCAAAAGAAGAGAAGATTTGTTTTTCAGCTCAGTTCAGTTCAAATAGAACTTGTCCATTTGTGACATGAAAATATAGCATTAATTGTGCTGAAACTGGACATTTTGGAGCTGAAAACATAGTTCATATGAGCATCAACATGTTGAACAGAACTGAAATCCTGTCCATTTGAACAACTGTCATTTACCAACACAAAGTTCCTTTGGATTCACTGAGACTGATTTAATATGAACACAGACACAGAAGAGCTGTGAGCACGTGTGAGTTGACATACACACATACATACACACATACATACATACATACATACATACATACATACACACATACACACATACATACATACATACATACATACATACACACATACACACATACATACATACATACATACATACATACATACCACATACACACATACATACATACATACATACATACATACACAAACACATACATACATACATAGTATGATATTTTACTACTAATCTGTTTCTTGCTCTCCATTGGTTTTTGATTGTTAATCCTATTACAAACCAGTGTTTCATACTCACTGCATCTTTAATGTGAATCATATTCACAGAGAAGGAAAAAACAAAAGCAGGTCTGTTGTTTCAGAGGTGCAATACCAACACACATCCACTAGATGGCAGCATTTCATTATGTTTTCGTGCCTCTGATCACAGCCCAGTGTTTCCAGTGGTGGGTTGGACACCTGACTGTGCATGAGCTGAACGGATTCTGCAGGATGGACTGTTTTTTCTTTGGTGCCCAGGGATGAAACCGATCTGTCCATTCTGAGCCAGAAATCATACAGAGAAAGAGCTAAAGTCATCAGACGTGTTCTGGACACACAGAAGACATGGAGTCCAAAAAGTGACCGAACACAGAGACATGTTGACACTCTGGGGACACAAGGTTTGTTTACAGGCATTTCCATCTGGGAAGGGTTCTGACTGTTTCTCATTTGGTTTCTGCTGCACTGTGCATCCATTCCAAATGTTTCCACATGCTATCACTGAAGTGTTTTCTGTCATTATTTATAAAAAAAAACAAAAGCATCTTATACACACATGTAGATGAGCAACTAATAACAATAATGCATTTAGTAGAAGCAATAAATAAAGTCAGTCAGTTACTTTTTTTATGTATTTATTTGTTTGTTTTTTATTATTATTATTTTTTAGAATAATAAAATGCTCCCTTTTTTGGCAGTAATCTACACCTGCTTTACTGCCTCCATCCATAATAATATACATTACATAGACCAAGGCTGTCAAACTCATTTTGGTTCAGTTTCATATTATACCAATTAATTTGAAGGAGGCCAGACCAGTAAAATAATGACTTAATAACCTATAAATTATGACAAATCCAAGTTTGTCTTTTTGTTTTAGTACAAAAAAAATTATGAAAATATTGACATTTTACAAAAAAAGATATGAATAACCTGAAAAAAACAAAACAAAACAACAACAAAAACAAAACAAAACAGAAATTTCATTTGAAAATTAGTTCAATTGAACACTCTTCTGCCGGGACTTCTTATTTCTACATGTCCATTTCCACACAGTGTTCCATAAACATTTGGGAACAGGCAAGAATATTGTTCAAATGTTGGAGGTTGAACTAAAATATGAACAGTTTCTCCAATATTCCATCTGTTATTCTGAACACACTGCAGATCCCAGTGGATCCATAAATGCACCAAACATTTAGGAAAAGGCAGAATATTGTTCAAACTGCACAGTTCAGGTTGTTCATCTGTGGTTTTATTTAAGTGTTTATTTACATTTTATTGTGAAAGAATAGTTTTGTAAATGTAAATATTTTCACAGTGTCATGTGATTTATTTCACTTAAATTTTTTCCACATAATTTTCACAAAGAACATTTGTGTTTGTCATTCTTTCTGGTTTATTGTGTTGTTCTTTTGACTGTAGATCACATTGGTCTGGATGTGGGAACCTGAACCAAAAGGATTTGTTCAACCTGGACGGTTCAGGTTCATTTATGCACTTTCATCCTGCAGGGCCGCAATGGAACCTTTGATGGGCCAGATTTGGCCCCCAGGCCACATGTTTGACACCTGTGTTGTAGACTAAATGTCCTCTAAATTAACCTGTATTTGAAACAGAGTACAGAAAACTATTACAGGATCAAAAACCAGTTAATTTTGGGGGAAAAAAAGGCTCTGTTTTGAATGTCTGGGGTTGCCAGAAAATTGGGATGTTAAAATGGGGTCAGGGACTAAAACAGAATGGAAACCACTGATATATGGTGATAAATCATTTAAGAAATGTTCAATATAGACAAAAAGTAATTTGGGAACTTTCACAAAAGTCCACTGGGTCTTTATGGGTTAAACTGGTGAACAATCTGCTTAAAAAATGTGTTTAAACATAAAAATCCTCGTTACAAACATGACTTCACATCAAGAGGCAGATGATCAGAGTCTGTCCAAAGGGAAAATCTGGACAAACG